>NW_027657926.1:0-16954 GCF_964235325.1 Thermobia domestica
GTCCATACCTTATAACCTTATCAAAGAGGATAAATTGAGTCAATAACCGAACACATGGTTGTACTAAAAAGTTTGGCATGTGGTAACACGTGGTCAACGAAATGAATCAATTTAACCATTGTCGCTTCATTTAGTTCTTTGTGAACACCTTTCTTGGAAATTGTTTGAATGTGTTGATTATTTTTCCCTAAAGGACAGCTTCAAAGGAAAGTATAAGCATTTTAATACAAGTTCTTTTCTTTCTTTGAGAATGAACTTGTGCAATGTGTCTACTTAATTTCGAGTTCTCTTATTTGAAATATTTGCACAAATAAAAGAAGCTCTGTAATATCGGAATTATTAAACAAACTGCAACTTTAACCTTATCATGTATAGCCAAGACTACGAAATGCAGCACCAAGACTTGACTGCAAGACAAAGAATAAGACGCAGTATTGATTACCAAGACCCAGGTTGCGAATTGTTTGAATTTCATTTGTTGAGCTGAAAGTGATGAAATAAAATTAGTACTTTATAATTAATTATCATACTGTATTTTTAAATTTTAAATTACAAAATTCATATTATGTATCTTCTTACTTGCAACTATATATACTGTAAAATACGTTTTAATTACCGAGAAAGAAAAATCAAAGTGACGCTGGTCCCGGAATCATAAGAATCTATTTTGGAATGAAAGTTGAAGGTTGGAAAAAAATCTCAGGTGTTCTCCCGTTTCCTCAACCCTTATCATTGTAGTTAAACCATTTCCTTTTGTTTCCGCCAAGAGACTCTTGCTACTGCCCTCCGACCAGGTGAGAATATTGGCCTTCAAGAAAAAATTCGTCACATATACCTAAAGCAAGAAAAAAAATTCTCCCACGTCGGACATTGGTATCAGTTATAAAAAGAAATAACCAAACCTCAAAAGTGCCAAATACTCCCTAAGATGCATATACAAATTCCCCGGCGAGATTTAGCTAGAGGTTAACGTGTAAGATTTCGGTACACGTGGCCCGGGTTTAATTCCCAATGGGAGTGCATTTTAGCGTTCACCAAGTGTCGTGAGCGTGCTCTCAAACGGGTTGGGTCGGGTCAACACGGGTCGGATTGTCGGGTGAGCTCGGGTTGGGTTGTCGTGTCAGGTCAATCAGGTTGGGTCTGTCGGGTCGGGTCGGTCTTCAACCCGACCCGTTGAGAGCACTAGACCAGTGTCAACTGCAAGTATTGGAGATGATTGGGATTGCCTAAAGAAAGTATGCACTATGTTTTATCGAATTCAAATATGTTTTACGTATTTCCTACTATAAAATGGTTTTCTATATGGATACTTTCTACATAGATTTTATTTTCGTTATTCTTGATAGATTTCCTGCAACATCAAGCAACAGGGTTATCTTAAAAGATTACAGGAAGGCAAATACCAAGTATAGTAGCTAGTTATACAAAAGTCCTCACTCATGGATATTCATGAGTGTGTACTTTTCTGACATGGTAGCAGTTGGTAATACACTGCCGGTTGACAGTTTGAAGAATGGATACACCCTTTTTTCTGCATATTAATGACACAGAAGAAATACGATAATGTATGCAAGTGCGGCCGGAGGTTGTATAGAGAACATGACACATAATAAATGTTTTCCGGTGAAAAAGAAATGTTAATTGGACAAGTAGAATACAGAAAAACCTTTCGGAAATAAAATATGCAGATCACACACGTAGAACAATTTAATACATTAATATGCATCACATGTAACACGGCAGCTGTTGGAGAATATTCTGGAATTTTGATCGTTGGAATGAGTGAAAGAAAGTACTGGAAACTTCGAGGTCTTTTCTTAAATTTATTATTATTAGAATAGGGTAAAGAACACACTCGAAACTTCTGGAAAGATTGAAGGGTATATAAATACTGATGCATTTGCATGATGTGTACATTTACAAAGAAGAGTGCACCAAGAACAAGTGTTAAGTTTGCGAAGAAGATATTTTACTACTAGGAGAGACTGGAAGATTGGTAAGTACGAACTTTGTAGTTTTCTTGTATTATACTTGTTCGTTTTTTATATATGAAAGGGACATATTGTAATTGTTGGGAGTATAAGGGGGACGGAAGTGTTTGTTTTATCGGAAATTGATTGCGGATTTTCCGGCATTGAAAATCATATAACTCGGTTACTTTTATGGAATTATAACATGACTAAGATATAGTATAATGTAATATGGAGGGTAGAAGGAATCAACATTAATGCTTGCACCGGGAATCGAATGAGTATTCTCCCAGGTGGAGAACCGTACGCTAAATTTTATGCTTGAAGTGTGAACTTATTACTTATATTTAGCTATGAATTGTGTAAGACATAATAGGAACTCAACAGAATCCGCATCGGGAATCGAACCAGGACTCTTTCACGTGAAAAACCGTACGATAAACCTTTTGCTTAGCAGGTATTGTTACTTGTATGTAGCTATGAATTGTGTAAGACGTATAACTGGTATTTAGAAAGTATATGGTAAGAAGGAAGTTTTATTGAGTAGGGAGCCATGACATTGCCAGAACTAGAACCAGGGTTGTCCCACGTGGAGAACCGCACGCTTGCTTGCACTTTAGACTTTTCTCAGTTATAAATGGTATATTTTACTGTGTATGAACAAACTTATATTGGATAGGTAGTTAACAGAATCTGCACCGCGAATCGAACCATGGCTCTCTTACATGCAAAGCCAAATGATTGGGAACGTTAGTGCTACGTTGAATATCATATTTTGTAATTTGAAAAGTCGTAATACGGTAACTAATTGCATTTTTTCTTTTCTGTTTTAGGTGGTGAAGCAAATAATAAGTGATAGAGGCGAGAAAAAGCAGAGTGACTTGGATCATTACTTAAACAGAGATAAACTAGTATTCGGTAAGTATTATAATAATAATAATAATAATAATAATAATAATAATAATAATTATTATTATTATTATTATTATTATTTTCAAAATTTTGTTTGTTTTCAGGTTTTTTATTCATTGTATACATGTATTGATTGCACTTTTTTGTCTTGTATTTTACAGAAAAATGGAGTTTTACTTCGAAGAAGTTAACGGTATCGATAAAACCATTTTCCAAGGAAGACTGAGAGGCTTGGATAATGCTGATGGCGTTTTACAGACTTGGCAACAAATAGTGGACCTGCAAGCAGGAGGGTATATTGGATCTTCTGAAATTGTAAGTGATCTCCTATCGCTTTTGTACCTATATTTTAAAAATAATCGATATATTATACTGAATAATGTTCGCTCAGCAGCGGACATTATAGACCTCTTTGACCACGGTTTTTTCCGTGAAGATCGATTGTATGATGCGGCATTTATGTCATATTTAAATTATATGGTCTCTGAGAAGGGGCAGTTAGAGCGAGTGAGTGATAAAAGTGTATCCGCGTTCTTTTCATTTACGGGAAATCGTGAAAATGTTCAATCAGAACCTAATGATGATGATGACTCATTACATATTGATTGGGCACTATTAAATGAAATTAATTTGGATGAACCATTAGAAATTCAAAATTCCGAAACTGACTTTACAGAGATGTTGTGGCAAAAATTACAAGAAATTGAGGAAGAAAATGCGCGTGTTGATCGTCTGAGTAATGCGCATTATTCAGAAGATATGCGGCCCACAACTTCTCAGCACCCCCCATTGCGATTGTATGGAGGGAATGAAACACAGTGTAATATGTTTGAAATTGTGGGGAGAAATGTGAGAGAGTACCCGCGTTTCAATATGAAAGGGGTGGAAATTATTGTAAAACCAACGGTACAACATGTAATTACAAATCCCATGAATTATATTACGTCCATGATGGATTATGCGCTCTCTACCGTTCTGAGGGATACACGACCCCACGATTTTGTTGGTTTAAGAATAAATTCCGACAGAGATCTCCTGAATAAAGAAGTGTTTGTTCCATGGCGAAAACGTCAAAATCTGAATACCGATGTGGTTCTTAGAACGGTGGAGAACGTATTAAATAGCAACGAATCATTTCTTTTAGGGAATCAATTAGAATTTCGGTTTGACATTGTTGATGGATTACACGGACAGGGTATACCTAAACGCGCAGCGGTAAGAAAATATGCAGAAATCAGTATGTTTTTCAAGGATCATGTGGTGGCCACAAAGGCTAGTGATTTCTTCTGTCTGCCAAAATCCATAGTATATTGGATTACAAAACATGAACAAAGTAAGCAGGCTTTATATGATATGACCTTGCCTACACGCAAAACTTAGCAAAATAAAGCAGAAAAATTGTGTAATGATGATAAAATGTACGTTGAACGGAAACAGGGGTTTGATTTAGAAGATGTAGTTGCTTTTCAAAATTATTTAGTGAAAAAGAATTATCAAATTGTAGTATATGAACTACCGAAAAATTCCAGAACACCTGTGGTACGCTACCCAGGAATAAATGCGGAGAAAAAGATATTTACTCTGTATCAGAGAGGGGATACTGTGGGCCACTTTCAGCCCATTAAGAATATTACTTAATTTATGGGTAAGACAAGTTTTTGCTTTTTGTGCTTGGAAGGATTTTATGAAACACGTGCGGCTCACCAATGTCAGATGAGATGTTCGTACTGTGAACATTTTCATAGTAAAGAAACTAACGCGAAACTAGTACATTGTACACAATGTAATAGAAACTTTGCTGAAGGCACTTGCTTTAATAACTATTTAACACTAAATAAAGTAAAGAAATCCACATGTGATTACGTGAAATTGTGTAACGCATGTGGTGTAATTTACGATGTGAGAAAAAGAAAATCTCCTCATGTATGCGGCGACTACTATTGTAGTCTCTGTAAAGTGCTCATAACTGTTGGCCATCGATGTTTCGTTCAACAGTGTAAACTAAAACGCACTGAACGGTTTTTGTACATTATATTTGATCTGGAAACCATGCTATTAGCACCAAATGAGAAAGGTGAACGGGAGCATGCCGTAAATTTGTGTTGTTGTTTGAATGTATGTTTTCACTGCATAAATACAGGAGTAGATAGTTTGAGTTTTAAGTGCGGAGATAAAATTACCGGAAACCGTATGTTTTCTTTCAGAACGATGGAGGCATTTATTGAACATGTGCTTATGGAAAGGCCAGAGTATCAGATCATTGTGGCACTTGCTCACAATAATTCGCGATATGATGGCCTATTTTGTGTTCGGGCACTTATTGAAAAACAAAAAATAACTCCACATGTTCTTATGCACGGTCAAAAGATATTTCGAATTAGTATTAGTAATCGTTTTTATTTTCGGGACCTTTTCTTTATCTTGGTGTAAAATTATCCAAATTACCGAAAACCTTAGGATTGAATGTTGAATTGAAAAAAGGAAATTTTCCATACCTCTTTAATACAGAGGAACATCAAAATTATGTTGGAGAATGGCCGGCATGGCATTATTATGATCTGGACTCACGTAGTACGGCAGACCGGGCAGAAGTTTTGCTGTGGCATGAAGAGCGAGTACGGAGTGGTGATAATTTGATTTTCAGAAAGAATTGTTGGAGTACTGCCGGAACGATGTGCGTATATTGGCGGAGGCAGTAATTAAATTTACCTCCATGATTGAAGAGAAAACAAATGGTATTCAATGTTTTATTTCCAACACGACGATCGCTAGTCTAGCGATGTTGACGTACCGGTGTCATCACTTGATTGAAAACACAATTCCAGTTATTCCTCCAAACGGGTTCCAACTTACTCAACAACAGAGTATTCAAGCATTAAAATGGTGGAAGTATATGGAACACGTAACGAAGAGATCTATTGTTACTTCGAATAATGTGTTGGAGAAACGGTTTGGCAGACATAAAGTTGATGGTTTTGATCTAAAACAAACACTATATACCAGTTCATGGGCTGTTTCTGGCACGCTTGTAAAAGCGTCTATAAAATAATAGAAATAGCATTTTATGCAAAGAAAATGGTGCGTACAACACTTTTGAAAAGAGATACGAACAAACAGTGCACTGCCGCAACTATTTCAAAAAATTAGGTTATAATTTAATAGAAATTTGGAATGTGAATGGGATGCAATGGTAAAACGTGATAAACATATACAGAATATCCACAAACAACGGTGCAAACATATTCGTGATCCTCTCATTCCGAAATCTGCCTATCAAGGAGGTAGAACAGAAAATTTTAAGTTATATGTAGACTGTGCAGAGGACGAATACGTGGTTTACGTAGATGTGACTTCGCTTTACCCCGCAACAATGTGTAAACGAGGCATGCCTGTGAATGTACCTAAAGTACACAATGGCCCCAATTTCTCCAATGTGCGAAACATTCATGGACTTGTAAAATGCAGTGTTCTTCCACCCTCCGATTTATATTTTCCAATCCTCCCTTATGTTACGGGAGGAAGATTGATCTTTGGATTATGTAAATCGTGCATGGATGAACAAAATGATGATGAATGTACGCACATAGATCTTGAACGTATCATTACCGGTACGTTCTGTACCCCCGAACTGCACAAAGCATTAGACAATGTGTATGAGCTAATTGAAATTCATGAAATATGGGAGTTTGATTTATTAGTCCCGGAAAAAGATGTTTGTGAAGGATTATTTGGGTCATACGTGAAATCCTTTTTACAAATGAAACAAGAAGCTTCAGGCTTTCCTGCTGAATGCACTACAAAAGAAGAGCAGGAAAAGTACATTGAAGAATATTTCAGGCATGAGGGAATACAGTTAAATTATGAGAACAGAATATAATCCAGGCCTGCGCAGTACAGCGAAACTGTTTTTGAATTCGCTGTACGAGAAATGGTGACAAAGAACAGACCTTTCGCAGTGCACAATGGTTGATACAGCAGAGGATTTTTTGAAAATTTTAACAGATCCTAAATATGAAATTCAAGCTGTAACACCAGTTGGTGAAACTCATTTAATTGTTCAATATAAAGATTGTGAGAGTGAAAATGTCCCATTAGCATTTTCAAATGTTGTGCTTGCGGCGTTTATAACATCATGGGCACGACTGTGGTTGTATGATCTACTAACAAGTGTTGGAGAACAGAATGTAATCTATTGCGATACGGACAGTATCATGTTTATACAAAGAAAAGATGAGCAACTCCCATTAAAATTAAGTTCCTATTTCGGTGGGTTAACAAATGAAGTTCCCGAAGGTTGGGAAATACATAAAGTAATAGCATTAGGTGCAAAGAATTACGCCTACGGTTTACGCAATGCTAGTGGGGAAATGAAATATGTATATAAAATTCGTGGAATAACATTAAATCACAGAACAAGTGATAAAATTAATTTTGATAGTTTTTATGATTTAGTGACGGGGAATCGGTAGGCAACTGTAATCGTAATGCCATCCAAAATTGTTCGGAATCCAGATTTGCGCATCTTTTCTCGAAGAGAACTAAAGACACATCGAATGGTGACCAGTAAACGCAGACGAATAGACGCTGACATTGTGACTGACGTACCAAAAAGTGTTACTGTTCCGTATGGCTATAGATCTCATAAATGATTGGCCACAGACTCGTTTTTTTGGGGAATAAAAAGCAGAGTTTCTATCACATTGTGTCATTTGCAACGAAGATGTTACGTTTTGAACATCCGTGCACTATTCTCGTAGCCGGTCCATCCCGTGCTGGTAAAACTCACTTTGTTAATCGATTAATCAAAGAAAGAAATGATATGTTTAATGTGTCCTTTAAAGAAATTGTATTGTGTTATGGCGCAGTTATACCAAACTTGGACGTTGATGCAAAAATACGTTTTCTGGAAGGAATCCCCGATATAAATACTTTTGATATAAGTGAAAATTCATTACTCATATTAGATGATTTAATGTCAGAAACAAATGACGATGTGGCCAAATTATTTACCAAGAACGCTCACCACAAGAAATTAACCGTAATATTTATTCAAAATTTATTTCCAAAAAACCGGCATGCTCGAGATATTAGTTTAAATGCACATTATATAGTGGTATTTAAGAATCCACGTGATAAGTTACAAATTGAATATTTAGCGAGACAAATTATGCCTCGTGAAAGCAAACAACTCATAAATGTATTTGAGGAAATTACACAAAAACCACACACGTATTTATTGTTTGATCTTACACAACAAACACATGATGCCCTAATACTGAGAACAAATATATTTCCCGGAGAAATAATGCATGTGTACAGCAGTGTTAAAAACACGGCCACACCGCTTTATGTTTAGTTGGCATCAAGATGTTGAAGGTAAAACATCATTATAATACGCTCTGCACGCTTGCGAAATGCAAGCCATCCGATCGGAAAGTTATTCTTCAAAACGCACCGGGTGATTTGATTCGTACCATATCACAAGTAGCAAAAAATACTATAAAAGGAAATATCCCCATATCATTAATTCAGAAGCAAAGGCTCCGTAGACATAAGAAGATCTTACGTGCTCTCTCCTCAAAACTTTCTCTTAAAAAGAAAAAGAAATTATTACTACAGAAAGGTGGTGCATTACTTCCATTAATTCTCGGTCCACTCATTGGTGCCTTAACCTCAACAATTTTTGGAAGATAACATATCGGAATTACGTAAAATGCTATTAGTTCAAGAAAATGCACTTTATAGAATACAATCTAATTTAAAGACGCATGAAGCACACCAATCAAGACTAGATCGAAATCTTACAACGTACAGATTTGAGTAGAGAACAAAGATGGAAATTGTATCAGCAAGTATTACATCAATATTTACACTATAAATCGGGTCCCACACCGGAAAATCCTATTGCCTTACCCATTGTTGACTCAGAAAATGCAAGTAGTCGTACAGATAGTGGTATTTTAACTCTTGTACCCGATATATCAGTACCCGATCAGTACCAAAACACTTCGAAGGAAAACGGATTTATTACTTAAACAACTCATTAATTCACAGAAAATCTCATGGGTTCAAACAGGTACAGTGGCTATCGATGGAAATATCATTCCCGGTTCCAATATTATCGATTTAGTAAATGATGTCGTTCGTACACGGAAATATTCAACACAACCAGTAGGATTACAGTCGTTTAAAACGTTATTGGGTGATATTAATGTTCCTCGGGAATTTATTAGTTCACGTACACCTGGACCGCCTTCACCTGCTTTTACAACCCCGAAAGTGACTGGCAGTAAAATTCGAAAACGGCATTCTTCTTCTTCGACTGCAGTATCTCCCGCAATTGCAGCTAACGTATTTCGGTATTGGAAAGAATACAAAATGTAAATAAGAAATGACAAAATTATCAAAAATCTATTACAAATATTCAGATCCTGCATCTTTATCCAGTGTTAGTACATTAGAACGTAAAACAAAATTATCCCGAGAGAAAATTAAAAAATGGTTACCATCACAAGATGCATATACAATGCACGATCCAATACGAAAAACATTTCCACGGAAACAATATTATGTTAGTGATCCTAATGAAACATTACAATGCGATTTGGCGGACATGCAAAACATTGCAAAGTATAATGACGGATATCGCTATATTTTATGTGCAATTGACATTTTTTGCGGTACTTGTATTGCATTCCTGTGAAAACAAAGAAAGGGCCTGAAATGGCTAATGCAAAAATTTCAATTTAAATCAAGTGCCATTACTGGTTCACGTTCAAACTGACTTAGGGTCAGAATTTTATAATCGCCATGTAAAGAAAGTGTTTAAAGATTTTGGAATTAATCATTATAGTGTACATTAGGAAATGAAATGTGCGTTAGTAGAAAGAGTAATTCGTACCATTAAAAGTAAAATATATCGTTATTTTACTGCAGAAAATACGTATCGGTACATTGATGTGTTGGATCAAATTGTACACAATTATAATCATAGTTATCATTCAACTATTAAAGTGGCACCCGCAGAAGTAAATGATTCAAATATCAATCAAGTGTGGAATACGCTGTACGGAAAGACTGTAAATAAGAAGAAATTAACTTGTAAATTTTAAGCAGGAGATTATGTTCGCATTACTAAATATAAACATTAACTTGAAGAAGGTTATTTGCCAAATTGGTCTCGAGAAACATTTCTCGTTCATAAGTGTATAAAATCAAATCCTGTAACTTATAAATTAAAAAACTGGAATGGTGATGAAATTAAAGGAATATTTTATGCTGAAGAATTACAAAAATATTTCTAAGCTCAAACAAGACCTATTTAATTGAAAAAGTGCTTCAACGTAAGAAGGGGTGGGTTTTCGTAAAATGGTTAGGCTACCCAGAAAGTATGAATTCGTGGATTCGAGTATCTAGTATTCAGTCTGCATAATGAATTCGTCATTGAAACACGGTTTTTACGTGACGTTACCTTCCAATGCAAGTAATACACTTTTTAATAATACAACATCCTCATTTCGAGTAAAACTTGCAAGGGCCATAGATTTAACGAACGGAGAGTGGGCTGTGGGTTTAACACAAATTAATATACCGTGGAGTTTTTATAATGTTGGTCCGGGTGAACAAATTACAATCGATACATTTATTGATGGTGAATATATTCGATATCCTGTTAAAGTAACGGAGGGATATTATGCATGCATTAAAGTCATCTTAAATCTAATTCCCGAGAAAGTACGTATAATAAAATATAATTATTTTAAGAATCAAGTGTATATTCAACATTCCTTCCGGTCACGTGATCGCTGTATTCTAGACATAAGAAAAGGTTTACAACATATACTCGGTTTTATGAATGAAAATTCAAATTTTTATAATTCAGTGGTGTATATAAAAGATCAACATAGGGAACAATTTCTGGCTCCTCAGGGAAAATATCCCTGTAATCTTGATTATAATATTCCAACAGAAGTTAACGTATGTGTGGATATTGTTAAACAACAAGAAGAAATTTGACCTTTACTTCGTAAAATTAGTATATTTTACGAGCGGTATGGACGAATCAAAAATATTTTATTTCATAACCCGCAGTACGTGAAAGTTGAAAAGAAATATATTGATACGATAGAAGTAATCTTAAAAGATGAACTCGGTATAAACTTACCATTTCGTTTGGAACTTCGAGCTTGACACTTCTCTTTAAACGAAAATGATTTCTGAAAGCATAGAAGACAGCTTCTACATTACACTGGTTTCAAATGCAAGTACGGATGTTTATCCTAAAAATAGTCAACCCATTTCATTAATAATTTGAAAAATACTGTACGTTTAACAGATACGGATTGGTGTGTCGGATTAAGTGAAATACATATCCCTTTAACGTGTCATAATGTCACCGAAGATGAAAATATCGTTTGGTACAAATTAGAAGGTCATGAAAGTATGAAAAGTAAAATTACTCCTGGATATTATGCAAACATTGAACACATACTGGAAGAATTAAATAAAGTTTCAGAATTTATACGATTTAACGCTTCCAATATTATTCATGTTACTTCTGAACCAAACGTTGCATTTATAACACTTTCACCTACTTTGGCTATACAACTAGGTTTTCATGAAAAAAAATGATCTCGTTATTCAAAAACAGGGATTTAAACAACGATACGTAGATATTGGATATCCTTTTCAAATTTTTGTGTATACTGATCTTATTGAATATCAATTGGTGGGAGATACGCAAGCTCCCTTAATACGTATTACAACTGTTGGCAATATGACTTATGGAAAAGTTCAAACGTTACGATATCAAGATATTCACTATATACCACTCTCTAAATTTTGCTTTAACAGTGTTGAAATACTACTAAAGGACCACGCAGGACGCAATTTACCATTTCGTTCCGGGACATTGACATTGACACTTCATTTTAAACGTTCTCCTGGAAAATGAAAAAGCAACATACGTATTATCAGCGGGGACGTGGCCTTCCCTTCATTCAGGTCCAGTTTATCAACGGGGTCATGGGATTGGTAGTTTCTTTAAAGGTTTATTTCGTTTTGCATTGCCTTTATTAAAGCAAGGTGCCAAAGCTGTAGGCCGGCAAGCGTTACAAACGGGAATACAAGTTGCAGGTGATGTACTAGAAGACCGTCCATTTAATGAATCCGTTCGTGCTCGCGTAGAAGAAGTTGGAGAAACATTAAAAACTAAAGCTGCAAATAAACTTAGTCAGTTGTTAACCGGTAGTGGTAAGAGACGTCCACGAAAACGCAAGGCTCCTGCTATTGTACAATTCGGTCCTCCGGTCAAACGTAATCGAAAATATTCCGGTGATATATTTAGTTAATCATGGCTTTACTCAGTGGAAGTAGTCCTGAATGTTGTACAAGTAAACTTGATTTGTTTACTATTCCGATGACTCAAACTGCTATTGAGTCATCTTCCACTGTTGAATATCGTCCGGTTTCTACTTTATCGTCAGAAGGACCAATTGAATTTGTTATACCTAGTGAACCTGGTGATTTTATTCACACTGCATCCTTGTATCTCTATGTAAAATGTAAAATTACAAAAAACGATAATACAAATTGAGTTGAGGCGGATATTGTTGCACCTGTAAATAATTTTCTTCATTCGTTATTTAGTCAAGTTGATGTTTTATTAAACGATAAATTAATTAGTTCATCATCTGGTTCATATCCGTACCGTGCTTATATCGAAACATTATTAAATTATGGTAGTGATGCCGCTCGAACCCATTTAACTGGGGGATTATGGTATAAAGATACTGCAAACCAATTTAATGTATTAAGTAATGCAAATACTGGATTTACAAATCGTGCCCAGTATGTTAGAAATAGTGCATCATTCGATATGTATGGCCGTATCCATGCTGATATTGCCGGTGTGGGATGTATGCTTCCTAATAAAAGATACGTTTTGTTTAATGTCTGCTGAAAATACAGCATATAAAGTCAAACTTCAAGACGTAACACTTCACGTGCGGCGTCTAGATATTGCTGCCGACTTAGCTATGCAAATCAATGCTGGCATGGAACACATTCCGGCCAGCATACCTCTTACTCGTGTTGAAACTCGTACCTATACCATTCCCACAGAAGTTAGTTCATATAATCTCGATAATTTATTTTTGGGTAAAGTACCAAAAGGTGTTGTTATAGGTTTTGTATCAAACGCTGCATTTAATGGTCAACCACATGTAAACCCTTTTGAATGTCAACATTTTGTCATCTTGAAACATGGCATTACCATCTGGGAACAAAGTTTGCACCATGGAATGCAGCTGGTCACTCAAAATGATTACGTAGTCCTTGGCAGTGACATGTTCATGCAGAGTGTTATTGGGGGCGACAGAATACTAGAATATGGCTGCCCAAATCATCACTAAACCACCGCCATGCTTCACCCGTGGTAACAAGTAGTCTGTATCGTAGGCTTGTGCTCGCGTTCTCCACACGTAAACTCGACCAGCAGTTGGAAACAATGTAAAGGAAGACTTATCCGACCAGATGACAGTCTGCCACTGCTCCATTGTCTAGCTTTTATGGGCGTTGGACCACTGTCTCCGTATAGCAGCATGGTCAACAGTCACGAGTGGTTTGGGAATTACAGATCTACCATAAATACCCTACTTGTGGAGTTCTCTTTTGACTGTTTTGACGCTAATAGGGTTTGTAAACACTGTATTCAGCTCAACTGTAACTTTTGGCGCCATGGTGATCTTCTGCTTGGTCTGTCTCCGTCAGGCAGCACACACTTGCGTTCATGCTGGTGCTTTGCTGGTGCGGTTTTTCCGGAATATTCGTACGCAGTCATTACCTTTAAGACTAGTCCTCTTGATATACCAAACATTTCCGCTACTTTCGTCACGGAAGTTCCCACTATACGCGGAGCCACAATTTGCCCTCTTTGAAAATCTGTCAGCTCAGATATGATTCACGATAACCCGCACGGACCAGTCACTGAACTGTAACTGGCCTATCTGTTCGATTGCCCATATTGTATTCCTCGCAGGTGTGCGGGTGACCACAGCGACACCTACCATTTAGACGCAAAGTGTGTTTGAAATGACTAACAAATTTAAAATTCGGGACTTTTCAAACTTTAACCAGTGCGCACCTCCCGAAATTTTAAAGGTGATTGTTAATGTACCCATGTCCTACAAAAGACAGTGCGGGCTTAAAGTCATCAATATAATCATATAACCTAATAAATCTGGCACCCCTATACGTAATCATTACATAATAACCATCATTAAAGAGGAGAATCCATTAAGTCAATGACCTTTCAAATTTATAATTTTGACAATGTTTCATCCATAAGCGTGAACGAGCGAGATGGATCACGAGGTACGTACTATAGTCATATAGTCTTATATTCAATTTAACAATTTGGAAATTTCTAAAATTTAACAAGTGTTTCTATGCACATCTCCCAAAATTTTAAAGGTGAATATCAATATACCCATGTTGTATAAAAGACAATGGGGCCCTGTGCTCATCCATATAATCATATAACATAATAAATCTTCATTAAAAAGGTTACATGAAGTCAAGAACCTCCCAAATTTATATTTTTAACAATTTTATAACGATGAAAGGGATGAGATGAATCATCTAAACTTGTAAAAGTACATAATATAGTCTTATACTAGCATACCAATTTTTTAAAATTTATCAATTTCTAAAATTTAAGAGC
Source organism: Thermobia domestica (assembly GCF_964235325.1). Classification (NCBI taxonomy): domain Eukaryota; kingdom Metazoa; phylum Arthropoda; class Insecta; order Zygentoma; family Lepismatidae; genus Thermobia; species Thermobia domestica. The sequence goes on from NW_027657926.1 coordinate 14,605, forward strand.
GATCTCATACATCACCCTCCCAAATTTTAGAGGGATGCGTTCTAAGGAGAAGTAAACTGTCAAATTTATAAAAGTGCGTATTATAGTCCTATATTATTATACTGAATTTTAAAATTTGGTAATTTCCAAAATTTAAGGGTTAACCAACGTATACCTCCCGAAATTGTAATAAAGAGGATCTTTGAGGTCAATAACCTTCCATTTTGGCAATCTTATACCTATAAAAGAACTAGATGCATCACGAGGTACATATCACGGTCCCACGTTACCACACCAACATTTAAAATTTGGTAATTTCCTAAATTTAAGGTGAGCCTATACATCACCCTTCAGGAAGTGCGTTAGTATACCCCTGTCCTGGATCCCTATACTCAATCATATAATGACATAAGATAATAAGACGTCATCAAAGAGGATAAAATAGGTTAAAATCTTCCGAAATTTATATTTTTAATATTTTTATACGCATGAAAAAAACGAAATGAACCTGATGTGAATCAAAGCATCCTATGTGGTCCTATACGCCCCTGGACCAGGGCCCTGATCCTGTCAAAAGTTGACCTTGAACTCTAACCCCCCCAAAATTTGGCCCAGGGTAGGGGTGCATTGGCCCTGGCCAAAGGATTTTTCAATTTTTGCTCACTCTACTAGATATACGCTTGTCCCTACTACTCACATGATGTTCCCTAGCCGTACGTCCCTGGACCATGGCCCTGATCCTGTCAAAAGTTGACCTTGACCTTTAACCCCAACATTTGGCCCGGGGTAGGGGTGCATTGGCTCTAGCCAAGGTACCTCTCAATTTTTGCTGACTCGACTAGATATACGCCTGTCCCTACTACTCACGTGATGTCCCACAGCCATTCAGAGCCGAGTGAAATGAAAAGGGGGCATACTACTACTACTCTCCAAAAGTAAATCATCCCTCGTGAATATTTTCATGAGAAATGACTGATGTCATACTACAGCGTTAGTAATGAAATATGTATGTAAGAAGTATGAACAAAATCACCTAAGTCATATGATACACTTGTACAAAAAAAAATCAATCTTCATACTAATGTCCCTTTCGAAGAATTTACATTTGTTGATTGAGTTTAAGTAAACTCCCTTTTTATTTTTGGGAGTTTACTGGACCCCTGTCTCCTCTGGAGAATCTTCGAAAACATTAAGTTTAAATTTGGACCTTTTTTAAAAAAAAAATGAAAGAAAGTTACCTGTCACAATTATGCTCCGATACTAAGGATGCATTTGTAATTATGATAATGAACAAAATGGTGGAATGAATGTAGTGGGAGGAAACCCACCACAAAATTTACTTGATAAAATCCGCAATCGAACTAGCGATCCCACGCACCAGAGGTGAGCTCATTACCACTGAGTCACCCCAGATCCTTGGTCTGGATACGATGAACAGTCTGGCCTCTAGAAACATGTACTTATAACAATAAATGGTCGAACTACAAACGGACGGAAAACCAGATATCGAAATAACACTTTTCCGGCACTTAAGAGGTCATAAAACGTGTAAATGCGTTGAAATCTCGAATTCGATTTTGTCCCATCGTTGCTTGAAAGTGAAAAAGACTCAACAATCTAGTAAAAGTGTTAAAATTCAATTATTTGATCTTGTATAGGACAGCTTCAAACATTACTGCAAGTTTTATAAGAAAATAAAAAATTAAAAGAGCGAGATATCGCGAAATACTGAAATATCGCAATATAGAAAAATACAGAAATTTCGAAAATATATCAAAATATGTCGAAAATAACACAAGATGTTTAATATCAAAATATCGATACATCGACCAGTAAAATATTTCGATATTGACATTTGAAAATATAAGTTAATACATCAAAATCTAGCAACAAGTCTATTCCAAAACTCAGACAGCTAAATGTTTAAATTTAATTAAAATCCTATTTCTCCATTAATGCTCACATACTTTTTAAAAAAAATTTATTTTGTAGTCCCACGACAATGCTCAGAAGCTACGAGAGATTATGCTGATGAAATGAATGATAATGGTGGAATAACAAATGTAGAAGAAACAGTAGTACCCCAAGAAATGCCGGGTACACGGTATTTGTCCACCACAAACCCGTTGGACACCGGCTGGGAACGACCCACGGACTCCAGGCACCAAAAATGAGTGCTTTTTTTACTGAGGGACCGCGTCTCATGCTAACATACATAGATCTAAATATCATGATCACGGTTCTGCAGGGTATTGGCTCTCACTTTCCCTTATGATTCAGGCTCAGGCGTTCGCTATTCCGAATAGCTCCAGTAACTTGTAGTATTATCTCAATTAAGTTGTTTTTCGATATCTGTGTTGATGGTTACTAC
>NW_027657927.1:0-16946 GCF_964235325.1 Thermobia domestica
CAAAATATGTAAATAACTTTGGGAGATATGGCGAATAGTATGTAGTATATAGTAACAATGGATAACAATATAATATATATGTAGAATGACATATGCTATATTGTTGAATAGTTGCCTAACAACATATATATACCAAATAGGAGAGTTTTTAAAAAAAATTGAAGAAATTACTGGTTGAAGCCATACATTTTCCAGTTACAACGAGTGTCACGTGGTCTCATCAGCCGTGAGAGGGTTAATTATTTCCTCTAAAGCAACAGGTACTACGTTCATTTTTTAGTGCAGTTTGTAGTAAGTTGTGCATTTATTTTCAGCTGATGATGTGTAGAACATTTAGTTAGCATATTTGGTTGAGATTTGGAAAAAATATACAGGGTGATGCAAAATTCAGCTTTGAAGTACAGAAAGTATAAATTGGTTTTCAAAATGTGAAGAAAGTGCATATATTAACGAATGCCCTGTATGTACTTCTGAATGGTACAGTAACATATTCCTCTTTTATTATTCGTTAACCACAGTATGGTGTGTCAAAGCCACATATAATGGAATCGAATCTGTTTTATTTTGAAAAAAACTTAAAAAGAGAAACAAACGTTATAAGAGGAATTTTAACGTTTCTTCAAGGGCAAAGGACCCTTATCGCAAAAGGACAAAATGGAGGGGTTTCCTCTTCAATTTTAGCTTTATTTCGTCAAAATATGTAAATAACTTTGGGAGATATGGCGAATAGTATGTAGTATATAGTAAAAATGATTAACAATATAATATATATGTAGAATGACATATGCTATATTGTTGAATAGTTGCCTAACAAAATATATATACCAAATATTAGAGTTTTTAAAAAAATTGAAGAAATTAGTGGTTGAAGCCATACATTTTCCAGTTACAACGAGTGTCACGTGGTCTCATCAGCCGTGATAGGGGTTAACTATTTCTTCTAAAGCACCAGGTACAACGTTCATTTTTTAGTGCAGTTTGTAGTAATTTGTGCATTTATTTTCCGCTGATGATGTGTAGAACATTTAGTTAGCATATTTGGTTGAGATTTGGAAAAAATATACAGGGTGATGCAAAATTCAGCTTTGAAGTACAGAAAGTATAAATTGGTTTTCAAAATGTGAAGAAAGTGCATATATTAACGATTGTCCTGTATGTACTTCTGAATGGCACAGTAACATATTCCTCTTTTATTATTCGTTAACCACAGTATGGTGTGTCAAAGCCACATATAATGGAATCGAATCTGTTTTATTTTGAAAAAAACTAAAAAAGAGAAACAAACATTATAAGAGGAATTTTAACGATTCTTCAAGGGCAAAGGACCTTTGTCGCAACCGTACAAAATGGATAGGTTTGCTCTTCAATTTGAGCTTTATTTCGTCTAAATATGTAAATAACTTTGGGAGATATGGCGAATAGTATGTAGTATATAGTAACAATGGATAACAATATAATATATATGTAGAATGACATATGCTATATTGTTGAATAGTTGCCTAACAACATATATATACCAAATATTAGAGTTTTTAAAAAAATTGAAGAAATTAGTGGTTGAAGCCATACATTTTCCAGTTACAACGAGTGTCACGTGGTCTCATCAGCCGTGAGAGGGTTGACTATTTCTTCTAAAGCAACAGGTACTACGTTCATTTTTTAGTGCAGTTTGTAGTAATTTGTGCATTTATTTTCTCGTGATGATGTGTAGAACATTTAGTTAGCATATTTGGTTGAGATTTGGAAAAAATATACAGGGTGATGCAAAATTCAGCTTTGAAGTACAGAAAGTATAAATTGGTTTTCAAAATGTGAAGAAAGTGCATATATTAACGAATGCCCTGTATGTACTTCTGAATGGTACAGTAACATATTCCTCTTTTATCATTCGTTAACCACAGTATGGTGTGTCAAAGCCACATATAATGGAATCGAATCTGTTTTATTTTGTAAAAAACTAAAAAAGAGAAACAAACGTTATAAGAGGAATTTTAACGTTTCTTCAAGGGCAAAGGACCTTTATTGCAACCGTACAGAATGGAGGGGTTCCCTCTTCAATTTTAGCTTTATTTCGTCAAAATATGTAAATAACTTTGGGAGATATGGCGAATAGTATGTAGTATATAGTAATAATGGATAATAATATAATATATATGTAGAATGACATATGCTATATTGTTGAATAGTTGCCTAACAACATATATATACCAAATAGGAGAGTTTTTTAAAAAAATTGAAGAAATTAGTGGTTGAAGCCATACATTTTCCAGTTACAACGAGTGTCACGTGGTCTCATCAGCCGTGAGAGGGTTAACTATTTCTTCTAGAGCAACAGGTACTACGTTCATTTTTTAATGCAGTTTGTAGTAATTTGTGCATTTATTTTCCCGTGATGATGTGTAGAACATTTAGTTAGCATATTTGGTTGAGACTTGAAAAAAATATACAGGGTGATGCAAAATTCAGCTTTGAAGTACAGAAAGTATAAATTGGTTTTCAAAATGTGAAGAAAGTGCATATATTAACGAATGCCCTGTATGTACTTCTGAATGGTACAGTAACATATTCCTCTTTTATCATTCGTTAACCACAGTATGGTGTGTCAAAGCCACATATAATGGAATCGAATCTGTTTTATTTTGAAAAAACTAAAAAAGAGAAACAAACGTTATAAGAAAAGTTTTAACGTTTCTTCAAGGGCAAAGGACCCTTATCGCAACAGGACAAAATGGAGGGGTTTCCTCTTCAATTTTAGCTTTATTTCGTCAAAATATGTAAATAACTTTGGGAGATATGGCGAATAGTATGTAGTATATAGTAAAAATGATTAACAATATAATATATATGTAGAATGACATATGCTATATTGTTGAATAGTTGCCTAACAAAATATATATACCAAATATTAGAGTTTTTAAAAAAATTGAAGAAATTAGTGGTTGAAGCCATACAGTTTCCAGTTACAACGAGTGTCACGTGGTCTCATCAGCCGTGAGAGGGTTAACTATTTCTTCTAAAGCACCAGGTACAACGTTCATTTTTTAGTGCAGTTTGTAGTAATTTGTGCATTTATTTTCCGCTGATGATGTGTAGAACATTTAGTTAGCATATTTGGTTGAGATTTGGAAAAATATACAGGGTGATGCAAAATTCAGCTTTGAAGTACAGAAAGTATAAATTGGTTTTCAAAATGTGAAGAAAGTGCATATATTAACGAATGTCCTGTATGTACTTCTGAATGGCACTGTAACATATTCCTCTTTTATTATTCGTTAACCACAGTATGGTGTGTCAAAGCCACATATAATGGAATCGAATCTGTTTTATTTTGAAAAAAACTAAAAAAGAGAAACAAACATTATAAGAGGAATTTTAACGTTTCTTCAAGGGCAAAGGACCTTTGTCGCAACCGTACAAAATGGATAGGTTTGCTCTTCAATTTGAGCTTTATTTCGTCAAAATATGTAAATAACTTTGGGAGATATGGCGAATAGTATGTAGTATATAGTAACAATGGATAACAATATAATATATATGTAGAATGACATATGCTATATTGTTGAATAGTTGCCTAACAACATAGATATACCAAATAGGAGAGTTTTTAAAAAAATTGAAGAAATCAGTGGTTGAAGCCATACATTTTCCAGTTACAACGAGTGTCACGTGGTCTCATCAGCCGTGAGAGGGTTAATTATTTCTTCTAAAGCAACAGGTACTACGTTCATTTTTTAGTACAGTTTGTAGTAATTTGTGCATTTATTTTCCCGCGATGATGTGTAGAACATTTAGTTAGCATATTTGGTTGAGATTTGGAAAAAATATACAGGGTGATGCCAAATTCAGCTTTGTAGTACGGAAAGTATAAATTGGTTTTCAAAATGTGAAGAAAGTGCATATATTAACGAATGTCCTGTATGTACTTCTGAATGGTACAGTAACATATTCCTCTTTTATCATTCGTTAACCACAGTATGGTGTGTCAAAGCCACATATAATGGAATCGAATCTGTTTTATTTTGAAAAAACTAAAAAAGAGAAAAAAACGTTATAAGAGGAATATTAACGTTTCTTCAAGGGCAAAGGACCCTTATCGCAAAAGGACAAAATGAAGGGTTTTCCTCTTTAATTTTAGCTTTATTTCGTCAAAATATGTAAATAACTTTGGGAGATATGGCGAATAGTATGTAGTATATAGTAAAAATGATTAACAATATAATATATATGTAGAATGACATATGCTATATTGTTGAATAGTTGCCTAACAAAATATATATACCAAATATTAGAGTTTTTAAAAAAATTGAAGAAATTAGTGGTTGAAGCCATACAGTTTCCAGTTACAACGAGTGTCACGTGGTCTCATCAGCCGTGAGAGGGTTAACTATTTCTTCTAAAGCACCAGGTACAACGTTCATTTTTTAGTGCAGTTTGTAGTAATTTGTGCATTTATTTTCCGCTGATGATGTGTAGAACATTTAGTTAGCATATTTGGTTGAGATTTGGAAAAATATACAGGGTGATGCAAAATTCAGCTTTGAAGTACAGAAAGTATAAATTGGTTTTCAAAATGTGAAGAAAGTGCATATATTAACGATTGTCCTGTATGTACTTCTGAATGGCACAGTAACATATTCCTCTTTTATTATTCGTTAACCACAGTATGGTGTGTCAAAGCCACATATAATGGAATCGAATCTGTTTTATTTTGAAAAAAACTAAAAAAGAGAAACAAACATTATAAGAGGAATTTTAACGATTCTTCAAGGGCAAAGGACCTTTGTCGCAACCGTACAAAATGGATAGGTTTGCTCTTCAATTTGAGCTTTATTTCGTCTAAATATGTAAATAACTTTGGGAGATATGGCGAATAGTATGTAGTATATAGTAACAATGGATAACAATATAATATATATGTAGAATGACATATGCTATATTGTTGAATAGTTGCCTAACAACATATATATACCAAATATTAGAGTTTTTAAAAAAATTGAAGAAATTAGTGGTTGAAGCCATACATTTTCCAGTTACAACGAGTGTCACGTGGTCTCATCAGCCGTGAGAGGGTTGACTATTTCTTCTAAAGCAACAGGTACTACGTTCATTTTTTAGTGCAGTTTGTAGTAATTTGTGCATTTATTTTCTCGTGATGATGTGTAGAACATTTAGTTAGCATATTTGGTTGAGATTTGGAAAAAATATACAGGGTGATGCAAAATTCAGCTTTGAAGTACAGAAAGTATAAATTGGTTTTCAAAATGTGAAGAAAGTGCATATATTAACGAATGCCCTGTATGTACTTCTGAATGGTACAGTAACATATTCCTCTTTTATCATTCGTTAACCACAGTATGGTGTGTCAAAGCCACATATAATGGAATCGAATCTGTTTTATTTTGTAAAAAACTAAAAAAGAGAAACAAACGTTATAAGAGGAATTTTAACGTTTCTTCAAGGGCAAAGGACCTTTATTGCAACCGTACAGAATGGAGGGGTTCCCTCTTCAATTTTAGCTTTATTTCGTCAAAATATGTAAATAACTTTGGGAGATATGGCGAATAGTATGTAGTATATAGTAATAATGGATAATAATATAATATATATGTAGAATGACATATGCTATATTGTTGAATAGTTGCCTAACAACATATATATACCAAATAGGAGAGTTTTTTAAAAAAATTGAAGAAATTAGTGGTTGAAGCCATACATTTTCCAGTTACAACGAGTGTCACGTGGTCTCATCAGCCGTGAGAGGGTTAACTATTTCTTCTAGAGCAACAGGTACTACGTTCATTTTTTAATGCAGTTTGTAGTAATTTGTGCATTTATTTTCCCGTGATGATGTGTAGAACATTTAGTTAGCATATTTGGTTGAGACTTGAAAAAAATATACAGGGTGATGCAAAATTCAGCTTTGAAGTACAGAAAGTATAAATTGGTTTTCAAAATGTGAAGAAAGTGCATATATTAACGAATGCCCTGTATGTACTTCTGAATGGTACAGTAACATATTCCTCTTTTATCATTCGTTAACCACAGTATGGTGTGTCAAAGCCACATATAATGGAATCGAATCTGTTTTATTTTGAAAAAACTAAAAAAGAGAAACAAACGTTATAAGAAAAGTTTTAACGTTTCTTCAAGGGCAAAGGACCCTTATCGCAACAGGACAAAATGGAGGGGTTTCCTCTTCAATTTTAGCTTTATTTCGTCAAAATATGTAAATAACTTTGGGAGATATGGCGAATAGTATGTAGTATATAGTAAAAATGATTAACAATATAATATATATGTAGAATGACATATGCTATATTGTTGAATAGTTGCCTAACAAAATATATATACCAAATATTAGAGTTTTTAAAAAAATTGAAGAAATTAGTGGTTGAAGCCATACAGTTTCCAGTTACAACGAGTGTCACGTGGTCTCATCAGCCGTGAGAGGGTTAACTATTTCTTCTAAAGCACCAGGTACAACGTTCATTTTTTAGTGCAGTTTGTAGTAATTTGTGCATTTATTTTCCGCTGATGATGTGTAGAACATTTAGTTAGCATATTTGGTTGAGATTTGGAAAAATATACAGGGTGATGCAAAATTCAGCTTTGAAGTACAGAAAGTATAAATTGGTTTTCAAAATGTGAAGAAAGTGCATATATTAACGAATGTGATGTATGTACTTCTGAATGGCACTGTAACATATTCCTCTTTTATTATTCGTTAACCACAGTATGGTGTGTCAAAGCCACATATAATGGAATCGAATCTGTTTTATTTTGAAAAAAACTAAAAAAGAGAAACAAACATTATAAGAGGAATTTTAACGTTTCTTCAAGGGCAAAGGACCTTTGTCGCAACCGTACAAAATGGATAGGTTTGCTCTTCAATTTGAGCTTTATTTCGTCAAAATATGTAAATAACTTTGGGAGATATGGCGAATAGTATGTAGTATATAGTAACAATGGATAACAATATAATATATATGTAGAATGACATATGCTATATTGTTGAATAGTTGCCTAACAACATAGATATACCAAATAGGAGAGTTTTTAAAAAAATTGAAGAAATCAGTGGTTGAAGCCATACATTTTCCAGTTACAACGAGTGTCACGTGGTCTCATCAGCCGTGAGAGGGTTAATTATTTCTTCTAAAGCAACAGGTACTACGTTCATTTTTTAGTACAGTTTGTAGTAATTTGTGCATTTATTTTCCCGCGATGATGTGTAGAACATTTAGTTAGCATATTTGGTTGAGATTTGGAAAAAATATACAGGGTGATGCCAAATTCAGCTTTGTAGTACGGAAAGTATAAATTGGTTTTCAAAATGTGAAGAAAGTGCATATATTAACGAATGTCCTGTATGTACTTCTGAATGGTACAGTAACATATTCCTCTTTTATCATTCGTTAACCACAGTATGGTGTGTCAAAGCCACATATAATGGAATCGAATCTGTTTTATTTTGAAAAAACTAAAAAAGAGAAAAAAACGTTATAAGAGGAATATTAACGTTTCTTCAAGGGCAAAGGACCCTTATCGCAAAAGGACAAAATGAAGGGTTTTCCTCTTTAATTTTAGCTTTATTTCGTCAAAATATGTAAATAACTTTGGGAGATATGGCGAATAGTATGTAGTATATAGTAAAAATGATTAACAATATAATATATATGTAGAATGACATATGCTATATTGTTTAATAGTTGCCTAACAAAATATATATACCAAATATTAGAGTTTTTAAAAAAATTGAAGAAATTAGTGGTTGAAGCCATACAGTTTCCAGTTACAACGAGTGTCACGTGGTCTCATCAGCCGTGAGAGGGTTAACTATTTCTTCTAAAGCACCAGGTACAACGTTCATTTTTTAGTGCAGTTTGTAGTAATTTGTGCATTTATTTTCCGCTGATGATGTGTAGAACATTTAGTTAGCATATTTGGTTGAGATTTGGAAAAATATACAGGGTGATGCAAAATTCAGCTTTGAAGTACAGAAAGTATAAATTGGTTTTCAAAATGTGAAGAAAGTGCATATATTAACGATTGTCCTGTATGTACTTCTGAATGGCACAGTAACATATTCCTCTTTTATTATTCGTTAACCACAGTATGGTGTGTCAAAGCCACATATAATGGAATCGAATCTGTTTTATTTTGAAAAAAACTAAAAAAGAGAAACAAACATTATAAGAGGAATTTTAACGATTCTTCAAGGGCAAAGGACCTTTGTCGCAACCGTACAAAATGGATAGGTTTGCTCTTCAATTTGAGCTTTATTTCGTCTAAATATGTAAATAACTTTGGGAGATATGGCGAATAGTATGTAGTATATAGTAACAATGGATAACAATATAATATATATGTAGAATGACATATGCTATATTGTTGAATAGTTGCCTAACAACATATATATACCAAATATTAGAGTTTTTAAAAAAATTGAAGAAATTAGTGGTTGAAGCCATACATTTTCCAGTTACAACGAGTGTCACGTGGTCTCATCAGCCGTGAGAGGGTTGACTATTTCTTCTAAAGCAACAGGTACTACGTTCATTTTTTAGTGCAGTTTGTAGTAATTTGTGCATTTATTTTCTCGTGATGATGTGTAGAACATTTAGTTAGCATATTTGGTTGAGATTTGGAAAAAATATACAGGGTGATGCAAAATTCAGCTTTGAAGTACAGAAAGTATAAATTGGTTTTCAAAATGTGAAGAAAGTGCATATATTAACGAATGCCCTGTATGTACTTCTGAATGGTACAGTAACATATTCCTCTTTTATCATTCGTTAACCACAGTATGGTGTGTCAAAGCCACATATAATGGAATCGAATCTGTTTTATTTTGTAAAAAACTAAAAAAGAGAAACAAACGTTATAAGAGGAATTTTAACGTTTCTTCAAGGGCAAAGGACCTTTATTGCAACCGTACAGAATGGAGGGGTTCCCTCTTCAATTTTAGCTTTATTTCGTCAAAATATGTAAATAACTTTGGGAGATATGGCGAATAGTATGTAGTATATAGTAATAATGGATAATAATATAATATATATGTAGAATGACATATGCTATATTGTTGAATAGTTGCCTAACAACATATATATACCAAATAGGAGAGTTTTTTAAAAAAATTGAAGAAATTAGTGGTTGAAGCCATACATTTTCCAGTTACAACGAGTGTCACGTGGTCTCATCAGCCGTGAGAGGGTTAACTATTTCTTCTAGAGCAACAGGTACTACGTTCATTTTTTAATGCAGTTTGTAGTAATTTGTGCATTTATTTTCCCGTGATGATGTGTAGAACATTTAGTTAGCATATTTGGTTGAGACTTGAAAAAAATATACAGGGTGATGCAAAATTCAGCTTTGAAGTACAGAAAGTATAAATTGGTTTTCAAAATGTGAAGAAAGTGCATATATTAACGAATGCCCTGTATGTACTTCTGAATGGTACAGTAACATATTCCTCTTTTATCATTCGTTAACCACAGTATGGTGTGTCAAAGCCACATATAATGGAATCGAATCTGTTTTATTTTGAAAAAACTAAAAAAGAGAAAAAAACGTTATAAGAGGAATATTAACGTTTCTTCAAGGGCAAAGGACCCTTATCGCAAAAGGACAAAATGAAGGGTTTTCCTCTTTAATTTTAGCTTTATTTCGTCAAAATATGTAAATAACTTTGGGAGATATGGCGAATAGTATGTAGTATATAGTAAAAATGATTAACAATATAATATATATGTAGAATGACATATGCTATATTGTTGAATAGTTGCCTAACAAAATATATATACCAAATATTAGAGTTTTTAAAAAAATTGAAGAAATTAGTGGTTGAAGCCATACAGTTTCCAGTTACAACGAGTGTCACGTGGTCTCATCAGCCGTGAGAGGGTTAACTATTTCTTCTAAAGCACCAGGTACAACGTTCATTTTTTAGTGCAGTTTGTAGTAATTTGTGCATTTATTTTCCGCTGATGATGTGTAGAACATTTAGTTAGCATATTTGGTTGAGATTTGGAAAAATATACAGGGTGATGCAAAATTCAGCTTTGAAGTACAGAAAGTATAAATTGGTTTTCAAAATGTGAAGAAAGTGCATATATTAACGAATGTCCTGTATGTACTTCTGAATGGCACTGTAACATATTCCTCTTTTATTATTCGTTAACCACAGTATGGTGTGTCAAAGCCACATACAATGGAATCGAATCTGTTTTATTTTGAAAAAAACTAAAAAAGAGAAACAAACATTATAAGAGGAATTTTAACGTTTCTTCAAGGGCAAAGGACCTTTGTCGCACCCGTACAAAATGGATAGGTTTGCTCTTCAATTTGAGCTTTATTTCGTCAAAATATGTAAATAACTTTGGGAGATATGGCGAATAGTATGTAGTATATAGTAACAATGGATAACAATATAATATATATGTAGAATGACATATGCTATATTGTTGAATAGTTGCCTAACAACATAGATATACCAAATAGGAGAGTTTTTAAAAAAATTGAAGAAATCAGTGGTTGAAGCCATACATTTTCCAGTTACAACGAGTGTCACGTGGTCTCATCAGCCGTGAGAGGGTTAATTATTTCTTCTAAAGCAACAGGTACTACGTTCATTTTTTAGTACAGTTTGTAGTAATTTGTGCATTTATTTTCCCGTGATGATGTGTAGAACATTTAGTTAGCATATTTGGTTGAGATTTGGAAAAAATATACAGGGTGATGCCAAATTCAGCTTTGTAGTACAGAAAGTATAAATTGGTTTTCAAAATGTGAAGAAAGTGCATATATTAACGAATGTCCTGTATGTACTTCTGAATGGTACAGTAACATATTCCTCTTTTATCATTCGTTAACCACAGTATGGTGTGTCAAAGCCACATATAATGGAATCGAATCTGTTTTATTTTGAAAAAACTAAAAAAGAGAAACAAACGTTATAAGAGGAATATTAACGTTTCTTCAAGGGCAAAGGACCCTTATCGCAAAAGGACAAAATGGAGGGGTTTCCTCTTCAATTTGAGCTTTATTTCGTCAAAATATGTAAATAACTTTGGGAGATATGGCGAATAGTATGTAGTATATAGTAACAATAATTAACAATATAATATATATGTAGAATGACATATGCTATATTGTTGAATAGTTGCCTAACAACATATATATACCAAATTTTAGAGTTTTTAAAAAAAATGAAGAAATTAGTGGTTGAAGCTATACATTTTCCAGTTACAACGAGTGTCACGTGGTCTCATCAGCCGTGAGAGGGTTAACTATTTCTTCTAAAGCAACAGGTACAACGTTCATTTTTTAGTGCAGTTTGTAGTAATTTGTGCATTTATTTTCCCGTGATGATGTGTAGAACATTTAGTTAGCATATTTGGTTGAGATTTGGAAAAAATATACAGGGTGATGTAAAATTCAGCTTTGAAGTACAGAAAGTATAAATTTGTTTTCTAAATGTGAAGAAAGTGTATATATTAACGAATGCCCTGTATGTACTTCTGAATGGTACAGTAACATATTCCTCTTTTATCATTCGTTAACCACAGTATGGTGTGTCAAAGCCACATATAATGGAATCGAATATGTTTTATTTTGAAAAAAACTAAAAAAGAGAAACAAACGTTATAAGAGGAATTTTAAGGTTTTTTCAAGGGCAAAGGACCTTTATCGCAACCGTACAAAATGGATAGGTTTGCTCTTCAATTTGAGCTTTATTTCGTCAAAATATGTAAATAACTTTGGGAGATATGGCGAATAGTATGTAGTATATAGTAACAATGGATAACAATATAATATATATGTAGAATGACATATGCTATATTGTTGAATAGTTGCCTAACAACATATATATACCAAATAGGAGAGTTTTTAAAAAAAATTGAAGAAATTACTGGTTGAAGCCATACATTTTCCAGTTACAACGAGTGTCACGTGGTCTCATCAGCCGTGAGAGGGTTAATTATTTCCTCTAAAGCAACAGGTACTACGTTCATTTTTTAGTGCAGTTTGTAGTAATTTGTGCATTTATTTTCCGCTGATGATGTGTAGAACATTTAGTTAGCATATTTGGTTGAGATTTGGAAAAAATATACAGGGTGATGCAAAATTCAGCTTTGAAGTACAGAAAGCATAAATTGGTTTTCAAAATGTGAAGAAAGTGCATATATTAACGAATGCCCTGTATGTACTTCTGAATGGTACAGTAACATATTCCTCTTTTATTATTCGTTAACCACAGTATGGTGTGTCAAAGCCACATATAATGGAATCGAATCTGTTTTATTTTGAAAAAAACTAAAAAAGAGAAACAAACGTTATAAGAGGAATTTTAACGTTTCTTCAAGGGCAAAGGACCCTTATCGCAAAAGGACAAAATGGAGGGGTTTCCTCTTTAATTTTAGCTTTATTTCGTCAAAATATGTAAATAACTTTGGGAGATATGGCGAATAGTATGTAGTATATAGTAAAAATGATTAACAATATAATAGATATGTAGAATGACATATGCTATATTGTTGAATAGTTGCCTAACAAAATATATATACCAAATATTAGAGTTTTTAAAAAAAATTGAAGAAATTAGTGGTTGAAGCCATACATTTTCCAGTTACAACGAGTGTCACGTGGTCTCATCAGCCGTGAGAGGGTTAACTATTTCTTCTAAAGCACCAGGTACAACGTTCATTTTTTAGTGCAGTTTGTAGTAATTTGTGCATTTATTTTCTCGTGATGATGTGTAGAACATTTAGTTAGCATATTTGGTTGAGATTTGGAAAAAATATACAGGGTGATGCAAAATTCAGCTTTGAAGTACAGAAAGTATAAATTGGTTTTCAAAATGTGAAGAAAGTGCATATATTAACGAATGCCCTGTATGTACTTCTGAATGGTACAGTAACATATTCCTCTTTTATCATTCGTTAACCACAGTATGGTGTGTCAAAGCCACATATTTGGTCTAGGAATTAATTCGTGCGGTTTTACAAAAGATGGCGTAACTAGCTTATTGTCCCATAGTTTCGTTGATCCAAACATGCGTTGAAAACTACTGTCATTGAGCATCTTGTTTAGTATATGTCAGTTGCTTGAAGCGGAAACAACAACATTTTTTTCTTCAACTGAAAATGGCGCATTTTGTGCCTGATAAAGTGTTTTTGCGGGGAGTTATTTTTCATTGCTTTAACATGAAGAAAAGTGCTACCGCAAGTCATCATATTTTAGTGGAAGTGTTTGGTGACCATGCTGTAGCTGAGCGAACGTGTCAGAAGTGGTTTGCACGGTTTAAAGGTGGTGATTTCAGCTTGGAAGACCAAAAGCAATTTGGACAGCCAAAAGAATTTGAAGATGAAGAATTGAGAGCATTGCTTGATCAGGATTCGTGTCAAACGCAGGACGAACTTGCAGAAGCATTTGGAGTTGAGCAAACAACAGTTTCCAAACGTCTCAAAGCCATAGGAATGATTCAAAAGATGTCTTATTGGGTTTCACATGAATTGAAAAGAAAGACGTTGAAAGGAGAAAAACCGTTTGCGAATTGCTGCTTCAAAGACAGAAAAGGAAGGGATTTTTGCATCGAATTGTAACTGGTGATGAGAAGTGGATTCATTACGAGAATCCTAAACGAAAAAAGGCCTGGGTGAAGCAAGGTGAACCAGGTCCTTCACAACCGAAACGAGATATTCATTGTGCAAAGGTTATGCTGTATATATGGTGGGATTTGAAACGTGTGGTGTACTATGAACTTCTGAAACTTGGTGAAACTATTAATGGACACCGCTATCGACAACAATTAATGCGTTTGAAGCAAGCTCTGGCCTGAAAACGACCAGAATGGAATAACAGGCATAATAAACTTATTTATCAAGATGATAACGCTCGACCACATGTCGCAAAACCGGTCAAAACCTATTTGGAAAATGTCGGATGGAAAGTGTTACTCCACCCGCGATATTCACCAGACACTGCTCCGTCTGACTACTACTTGATCGATTGCATGAATAACGATTTGATTGGACAGCGGTTCACTTCTTCAGATAATATCGAAAAATGGATCTTTGATTAGATTGCGTCAAAAGATGAGGAATTCTTTCGACACGGAATCCGTAAATTGCCTGAAAGATGGGAGAAAGTAGTGGCTAGCGATGGACAATATTCTTGTTAACGTATTCATTTACTTTGTTTTTGAAATAAAGCTTCAATTTTTATTAAAAACCGCACGAATTAATTCCTAGACCAAATATAATGGAATCGAATCTGTTTTATTTTGTAAAAAACTAAAAAAGAGAAACAAAAATTATAAGAGGAATTTTAACGTTTCTTCAAGGGCAAAGGACCTTTATTGCAACCGTACAGAATGGAGGGGTTCCCTCTTCAATTTTAGCTTTATTTCGTCAAAATATGTAAATAACTTTGGGAGATATGGCGAATAGTATGTAGTATATAGTAACAATAATTAACAATATAATATATATGTAGAATGACATATGCTATATTGTTGAATAGTTGCCTAACAACATATATATACCAAATTTTAGAGTTTTTAAAAAAATTGAAGAAATTAGTGGTTGAAGCCATACATTTTCCAGTTACAACGAGTGTCACGTGGTCTCATCAGCCGTGAGAGGGTTAACTATTTCTTCTAGAGCAACAGGTACTACGTTCATTTTTTAATGCAGTTTGTAGTAATTTGTGCATTTATTTTCCCGTGATGATGTGTAGAACATTTAGTTAGCATATTTGGTTGAGACTTGAAAAAAATATACAGGGTGATGCAAAATTCAGCTTTGAAGTACAGAAAGTATAAATTGGTTTTCAAAATGTGAAGAAAAAGCATATATTAACGAATGCCCTGTATGTACTTCTGAATGGTACAGTAACATATTCCTCTTTTATCATTCGTTAACCACAGTATGGTGTGTCAAAGCCACATATAATGGAATCGAATCTGTTTTATTTTGAAAAAACTAAAAAAGAGAAAAAAACGTTATAAGAGGAATATTAACGTTTCTTCAAGGGCAAAGGACCCTTATCGCAAAAGGACAAAATGGAGGGTTTTCCTCTTCAATTTTAGCTTTATTTCGTCAAAATATGTAAATAACTTTGGGAGATATGGCGAATAGTATGTAGTATATAGTAAAAATGATTAACAATATAATATATATGTAGAATGACATATGCTATATTGTTGAATAGTTGCCTAACAAAATATATATACCAAATATTAGAGTTTTTAAAAAAATTGAAGAAATTAGTGGTTGAAGCCATACAGTTTCCAGTTACAACGAGTGTCACGTGGTCTCATCAGCCGTGAGAGGGTTAACTATTTCTTCTAAAGCACCAGGTACAACGTTCATTTTTTAGTGCAGTTTGTAGTAATTTGTGCATTTATTTTCCGCTGATGATGTGTAGAACATTTAGTTAGCATATTTGGTTGAGATTTGGAAAAATATACAGGGTGATGCAAAATTCAGCTTTGAAGTACAGAAAGTATAAATTGGTTTTCAAAATGTGAAGAAAGTGCATATATTAACGAATGTCCTGTATGTACTTCTGAATGGCACTGTAACATATTCCTCTTTTATTATTCGTTAACCACAGTATGGTGTGTCAAAGCCACATATAATGGAATCGAATCTGTTTTATTTTGAAAAAAACTAAAAAAGAGAAACAAACATTATAAGAGGAATTTTAACGTTTCTTCAAGGGCAAAGGACCTTTGTCGCAACCGTACAAAATGGATAGGTTTGCTCTTCAATTTGAGCTTTATTTCGTCAAAATATGTAAATAACTTTGGGAGATATGGCGAATAGTATGTAGTATATAGTAACAATGGATAACAATATAATATATATGTAGAATGACATATGCTATATTGTTGAATAGTTGCCTAACAACATAGATATACCAAATAGGAGAGTTTTTAAAAAAAATGAAGAAATCAGTGGTTGAAGCCATACATTTTCCAGTTACAACGAGTGTCACGTGGTCTCATCAGCCGTGAGAGGGTTAATTATTTCTTCTAAAGCAACAGGTACTACGTTCATTTTTTAGTACAGTTTGTAGTAATTTGTGCATTTATTTTCCCGTGATGATGTGTAGAACAT
The DNA here is from genome assembly GCF_964235325.1 of Thermobia domestica. Lineage (NCBI taxonomy): Eukaryota > Metazoa > Arthropoda > Insecta > Zygentoma > Lepismatidae > Thermobia > Thermobia domestica. The sequence goes on from NW_027657927.1 coordinate 16,125, forward strand.
TTAGTTAGCATATTTGGTTGAGATTTGGAAAAAATATACAGGGTGATGCCAAATTCAGCTTTGTAGTACAGAAAGTATAAATTGGTTTTCAAAATGTGAAGAAAGTGCATATATTAACGAATGTCCTGTATGTACTTCTGAATGGTACAGTAACATATTCCTCTTTTATCATTCGTTAACCACAGTATGGTGTGTCAAAGCCACATATAATGGAATCGAATCTGTTTTATTTTGAAAAAACTAAAAAAGAGAAACAAACGTTATAAGAGGAATATTAACGTTTCTTCAAGGGCAAAGGACCCTTATCGCAAAAGGACAAAATGGAGGGGTTTCCTCTTCAATTTGAGCTTTATTTCGTCAAAATATGTAAATAACTTTGGGAGATATGGCGAATAGTATGTAGTATATAGTAACAATGATTAACAATATAATATATATGTAGAATGACATATGCTATATTGTTGAATAGTTGCCTAACAACATATATATACCAAATTTTAGAGTTTTTAAAAAAATTGAAGAAATTAGTGGTTGAAGCCATACATTTTCCAGTTACAACGAGTGTCACGTGGTCTCATCAGCCGTGAGAGGGTTAACTATTTCTTCTAAAGCAACAGGTACAACGTTCATTTTTTAGTGCAGTTTGTAGTAATTTGTGCATTTATTTTCCCGTGATGATGTGTAGAACATTTAGTTAGCATATTTGGTTGAGATTTGGAAAAAATATACAGGGTGATGTAAAATTCAGCTTTGAAGTACAGAAAGTATAAATTTGTTTTCTAAATGTGAAGAAAGTGTATATATTAACGAATGCACTGTATG
>NW_027657928.1:0-16938 GCF_964235325.1 Thermobia domestica
TCACGTGGTCTCATCAGCCGTTGACGGAAAGGGCTTCACCCTAATTTCTTCAATTTTTTTTAAAAACTCTCCTATTTGATACATATATGTTGTTAGGCAACTATTCAACAATATAGCATATGTCATTCTACATATATATTATATTGTTAATCATTGTTACTATATACTACATACTATTCGCCATATCTCCCAAAGTTATTTACATATTTTGACGAAAGAAAGGTAAAATTGAAGAGGAAACCCCTCCATTTTGTCCTGTTGCGATAAGTGTCCTTTGCCCTTGAAGAAACGTTCAAATTTCTCTTATAACGTTTGTTTCTGTTTTTTAGTTTTTTCAAAATAAAACAGATTCGATTCCATTATATGTGGTTTGACACACCATACTGTGGTTAACGAATGATAAAAGAGGAATATGTTACTGTGCAATTCAGAAGTACATACAGGGCATTCGTTAATATATGCACTTTCTTCACATTTTGAAAACCAATTTATACTTTCTGTACTACAAAGCTGAATTTTGCATCACCCTGTATATTTTTTACAAATCTCAACCAAATATGCTAACTAAATTTTCTACACATCATCATGGGAAACTAATGCACAAATTACTACAAACTGCACTAAAAAATGAACGTAGTACCTGTTGCTTTAGAAGAAATAGTTAACCCTCTCACGGCTGATGAGACCACGTGACACTCGTTGTAACTGGAAAATGTATGGCTTCAACCACTAATTTCTTCAATTTTTAAAAAACTTTCCTATTTGGTATATATATGTTGTTAGGCAACTATTCAACAATATAGCATATGTCATTCTACATATATATTATATTATTAATCATTGTTACTATATACTACATACTATTCGCCATATCTTCCAAACTTATTTACATATTTTGACGAAATAAAGCTAAAATTGAAGAGGAAACCCCAACACTTTGTCCTGTTGCGATAAGGGTCCTTTGCCCTTGAAGAAACGCTAAAATTTCTTTTATAAGTTTTGTTTCTGTTTTTTAGTTTTTTCAAAATAAAACAGATTCGATTCCATTATATGTGGCTTTGACACACCATACTGTGGTTAACGAATGATAAAAGAGGAATATGTTACTGTGCCATTCAGAAGTACATACAGGGCATTCGTTAATATATGCACTTTCTTCACATTTTGAAAACCAATTTATACTTTCTGTACTACAAAGATGAATTTTGCATCACCCTGTATTTTTTTTCGAAATCTCAACCAAATATGCTAACTAAATGTTCTACACATCATGATGGGAAAGTAAATGCACAAATTACTACAAACTGCACAAAAAAATGAACGTAGTACCTGTTGCTTTAGAAGAAATAGTGAACCCTCTCACGGCTGATGAGACCACGTGACACTCGTTGTAACTGGAAAATGTATGGCTTCAACCACTAATTTCTTCAATTTTTAAAAAAAACTCTCCTATTTGGTACATATATGTTGTTAGGCAACTATTCAACAATATAGCATATGTCATTCTACATATATATTATATTCTTATCCATTGTTACTATATACTACATACTATTCGCCATATCTCCCAAAGTTATTTACATATTTTGACGAAAGAAAGGTAAAATTGAAGAGGAAACCCCTCCACTTTGTCCTGTTGCGATAAGTGTCCTTTGCCCTTGAAGAAACGTTCAAATTTCTCTTATAACGTTTGTTTCTGTTTTTTAGTTTTTTCAAAATAAAACAGATTCGATTCCATTATATGTGGCTTTGACACACCATACTGTGGTTAACGAATGATAAAAGAGGAATATGTTACTGTGCCATTCAGAAGTACATACAGGGCATTCGTTAATATATGCACTTTCTTCACATTTCGAAAACCAATTTATACTTTCTGTACTACAAAGCTGAATTTTGCATCACGCTGTATATTTTTTACAAATCTCAACCAAATATGCTAACTAAATGTTCTACACATCATCATGGGAAAATAAATGCACAAATTACTACAAATTGATCTAAAAAATGAACGTAGTGCCTGTTTCTTTAGAAGAAATTGTTAACCCTCTCACGGCTGATGAGACCACGTGACACTCGTTGTAACTGGAAAATGTATGGCTCCAACCACTAATTTCTTCAATTTTTAAAAAACTTTCCTATTTGGTATATATATGTTTTAGGCAACTATTCAACAATATAGCATATGTCATTCTACATATATATTATGTTATTAATCATTGTTACTATATACTACATACTATTCGCCATATCTTCCAAACTTATTTACATATTTTGACGAAATAAAGCTAAAATTGAAGAGGAAACCCCTCCACTTTGTCCTGTTGCGATAAGGGTCCTTTGCCCTTGAAGAAACGTTAAAATTTCTCTTATAACGTTTGTTTCTCTTTTTTAGTTTTTTCAAAATAAAACAGATTCGATTCCATTATATGTGGCTTTGACACACCATACTGTGGTTAACGAATGATAAAAGAGGAATATGTTACTGTGCCATTCTGAAGTACATACAGGGCATTCGTTAATATGTGCACTTTCTTCACATTTTGAAAACCAATTTATACTTTCTGTACTCAAAGATGAATTTTGCATCATCCTGTATATTTTTTCGAAATCTCAACCAAATATGCTAACAAAATGTTCTACACAACATGATGGGAAAATGAATGCACAAATTACTACAAACTGCACAAAAAAATGAACGTAGTACCTGTTGCTTTAGAAGAAATAGTGAACCCTCTCACGGCTGATGAGACCACGTGACACTCGTTGTAACTGGAAAATGTATGGCTTCAACCACTAATTTCTTCAATTTTTTTTAAAAACTCTCCTATTTGGTACATATATGTTGTTAGGCAACTATTCAACAATATAGCATATGTCATTCTACATATATATTATATTCTTATCCATTGTTACTATATACTACATACTATTCGCCATATCTCCCAAAGTTATTTACATATTTTGACGAAATAAAGCTCAAATTGAAGGGCAAACCCATCCATTTTGTACGGTTGTGTTACAGGTCCTTTGTCCTTGAAGAAACATTAAAATTCCTCTTATAACGTTTGTTTCTCTTTTTTAGTTTTTTTCAAAATAAAACAGATTCGATTCCATTATATGTGGCTTTGACACACCATACTATGGTTAACGAATGATAAAAGAGGAATATGTTACTGTGCCATTCAGAAGTACATACAGGGCATTGGTTAATATATGCAATTTCTTCACATTTTGAAAACCAAGTTAAACTTTCTTTACTACAAAGCTGAATTTTGCATCACCCTGTATATTTTTTACAAATCTCAACCAAATATGCTAACTAAATGTTCTACACATCATCATGGGAAACTAATGCACAAATTACTACAAACTGCACTAAAAAATGAACGTAGTACCTGTTGCTTTAGAAGAAACAGTTAACCCTCTCACGGCAGATGAGACCACGTGACACTCGCTGTAACTGGAAAATGTATGGCTTCAACCACTAATTTCTTCAATTTTTTTAAAAACTTTCCTATTTGGTATATATATGTTGTTAGGCAACTATTCAACAATATAGCATATGTCATTCTACATATATATTATATTGTTAATCATTGTTACTATATACTACATACTATTCGCCATATCTCCCAAACTTATTTACATATTTTGACGAAATAAAGCTAAAATTGAAGAGGAAACCCCTCCACTTTGTCCTTTTGCGATAAGGGTCCTTTGCCCTTGAAGAAACATTAAAATTCCTCTTATAACGATTGTTTCTCTTTTTTAGTTTTTTCAAAATAAAACAGATTCGATTCCATTATATGTGGCTTTGACACACCATACTGTGCTTAACGAATGATAAAAGAGGAATATGTTACTGTGCCATTCAGAAGTACATACAGGGCATTCGTTAATATATGCACTTTCTTCACATTTTGAAAACCAATTTATACTTTCTGTACTACAAAGCTGAATTTTGCATCACCCTGTATATTTTTTCCAAATCTCAACCAAATATGCTAACTAAATGTTCTACACATCATCATGGGAAAATAAATGCACAAATTACTACAAATTGCTCTAAAAAATGAACGTAGTGCCTGTTTCTTTAGAAGAAATTGTTAACCCTCTCACGGCTGATGAGACCACGTGACACTCGTTGTAACTGGAAAATGTATGGCTCCAACCACTAATTTCTTCAATTTTTAAAAAACTTTCCTATTTGGTATATATATGTTGTTAGGCAACTATTCAACAATATAGCATATGTCATTCTACATATATATTATGTTATTAATCATTGTTACTATATACTACATACTATTCGCCATATCTTCCAAACTTATTTTCATATTTTGACGAAATAAAGCTAAAATTGAAGAGGAAACCCCTCCACTTTGTCCGGTTGCGACAAGGGTCCTTTGCCCTTGAAGAAACGTTAAAATTTCTCTTATAACGTTTGTTTCTGTTTTTTAGTTTTTTCAAAATAAAACAGATTCGATTCCATTATATGTGGCTTTGACACACCATACTGTGGTTAACGAATGATAAAAGAGGAATATGTTACTGTGCCATTCAGAAGTACATACAGGGCATTCGTTAATATATGCAATTTCTTCACATTTTGAAAACCAATTTATACTTTCTGTACTCAAAGATGAATTTTGCATCATCCTGTATATTTTTTCGAAATCTCAACCAAATATGCTAACTAAATGTTCTACACAACATGATGGGAAAATGAATGCACAAATTACTACAAACTGCACAAAAAAATGAACGTAGTACCTGTTGCTTTAGAAGAAATAGTGAACCCTCTCACGGCTGATGAGACCACGTGACACTCGTTGTAACTGGAAAATGTATGGCTTCAACCACTAATTTCTTCAATTTTTTTTAAAAACTCTCCTATTTGGTACATATATGTTGTTAGGCAACTATTCAACAATATAGCATATGTCATTCTACATATATATTATATTCTTATCCATTGTTACTATATACTACATACTATTCGCCATATCTCCCAAAGTTATTTACATATTTTGACGAAATAAAGCTCAAATTGAAGGGCAAACCCATCCATTTTGTACGGTTATGTTACAGGTCCTTTGTCCTTGAAGAAACATTAAAATTCCTCTTATAACGTTTGTTTCTCTTTTTTAGTTTTTTTCAAAATAAAGCAGATTCGATTCCATTATATGTGGCTTTGACACACCATACTATGGTTAACGAATGATAAAAGAGGAATATGTCACTGTGCCATTCAGAAGTACATTCAGGGCATTCGTTAATATATGCAATTTCTTCACATTTTGAAAACCAAGTTAAACTTTCTTTACTACAAAGCTGAATTTTGCATCATCCTGTATATTTTTTCGAAATCTCAACCAAATATACTAACTAAATGTTCTACACATCATCATGGGAAACTAATGCACAAATTACTACAAACTGCACTAAAAAATGAACGTAGTACCTGTTGCTTTAGAAGAAATAGTTAACCCTCTCACGGCTGATGAGACCACGTGACACTCGCTGTAACTGGAAAATGTATGGCTTCAACCACTAATTTCTTCAATTTTTTTAAAAACTTTCCTATTTGGTATATATATGTTGTTAGGCAACTATTCAACAATATAGCATATGTCATTCTACATATATATTATATTGTTAATCATTGTTACTATATATACTACATACTATTCGCCATATCTTCCAAAGTTATTTACATATTTTGACGAAAGAAAGGTAAAATTGAAGAGGAAACCCCTCCATTTTGTCCTGTTGCGATAAGGGTCCTTTGCCCTTGAAGAAACATTAAAATTTCTCTTATAAAGTTTGTTTCTCTTTTTTAGTTTTTTCAAAATAAAACAGATTCGATTCCATTATATGTGGCTTTGACACACCATACTATGGTTAACGAATGATAAAAGAGGAATATGTTACTGTGCCATTCAGAAGTACATACAGGGCATTCGTTAATATATGCGATTTCTTCACATTTTGAAAACCAAGTTAAACTTTCTGTACTACGAAGCTGAATTTTGCATCACCCTGTATATTTTTTACAAATCTCAACCAAATATGCTAACTAAATGTTCTACACATCATCATGGGAAACTAATGCACAAATTACTACAAACTGCACTAAAAAATGAACGTAGTACCTGTTGCTTTAGAAGAAATAGTTAACCCTCTCACGGCTGATGAGACCACGTGACACTCGCTGTAACTGGAAAATGTATGGCTTCAACCACTAATTTCTTCATTTTTTTAAAAAACTTTCCTATTTGGTATATATATGTTGTTAGGCAACTATTCAACAATATAGCATATGTCATTCTACATATATATTATATTGTTAATCATTGTTACTATATACTACATACTATTCGCCATATCTTCCAAAGTTATTTACATGTTTTGACGAAAGAAAGGTAAAATTGAAGAGGAAACCCCTCCATTTTGTCCTGTTGCGATAAGGGTCCTTTGCCCTTGAAGAAACATTAAAATTTCTCTTATAAAGTTTGTTTCTGTTTTTTAGTTTTTTCAAAATAAAACAGATTCGATTCCATTATATGTGGCTTTGACACACCATACTATGGTTAACGAATGATAAAAGAGGAATATGTTACTGTGCCATTCAGAAGTACATACAGGGCGTTCGTTAATATATGCACTTTCTTCATATTTTGAAAACCAATTTATACTTTCTGTACTACAAAGCTGAATTTTGCATCACCCTGTATATTTTTTCCAAATCTCAACCAAATATGCTAACTAAATGTTCTACACATCATGATGGGAAAATGAATGCACAAATTACTACAAACTGCACAAAAAAATGAACGTAGTACCTGTTGCTTTAGAAGAAATAGTGAACCCTCTCACGGCTGATGAGACCACGTGACACTCGTTGTAACTGGAAAATGTATGGCTTCAACCACTAATTTCTTCAATTTTGTTTAAAAACTCTCCTATTTGGTACATATATGTTGTTAGGCAACTATTCAACAATATAGCATATGTCATTCTACATATATATTATATTCTTATCCATTGTTACTATATACTACATACTATTCGCCATATCTTCCAAAGTTATTTACATATTTTGACGAAATAAAGCTCAAATTGAAGGGCAAACCCATCCATTTTGTACGGTTGTGTTACAGGTCCTTTGTCCTTGAAGAAACATTAAAATTCCTCTTATAACGTTTGTTTCTCTTTTTTAGTTTTTTTCAAAATAAAACAGATTCGATTCCATTATATGTGGCTTTGACACACTATACTATGGTTAACGAATGATAAAAGAGGAATATGTTACTGTGCCATTCAGAAGTACATACAAGGCATTCGTTAATATATGCAATTTCTTCACATTTTGAAAACCAAGTTAAACTTTCTTTACTACAAAGCTGAATTTTGCATCACCCTGTATATTTTTTTACAAATCTCAACCAAATATGCTAACTAAATGTTCTACACATCATCATGGGAAACTAATGCACAAATTACTACAAACTGCACTAAAAAATGAACGTAGTACCTGTTGCTTTAGAAGAAATAGTTAACCCTCTCACGGCTAATGAGACCACGTGACACTCGCTGTAACTGGAAAATGTATGGCTTCAACCACTAATTTCTTCAATTTTTTTAAAAACTTTCCTATTTGGTATATATATGTTGTTAGGCAACTATTCAACAATATAGCATATGTCATTCTACATATATATTATATTGTTAATCATTGTTACTATATACTACATACTATTCGCCATATCTCCCAAAGTTATTTACATATTTTGACGAAAGAATGGTAAAATTGAAGGGCAAGCCCATCCATTTTGTACGGTTGTGTTACAGGTTCTTTGTCCTTGAAGAAGCATTAAAATTCCTCTTATAACGTTTGTTTCTGTTTTTTAGTTTTTTTCAAAATAAAACAGATTCGATTCCATTATATGTGGCTTTGACACACCATACTATGGTTAACGAGTGATAAAAGAGAAATATGTTACTGTGCCATTCAGAAGTACATACAGGGCATTCGTTAATATATGCAATTTCTTCACATTTTGAAAACCAAGTTAAACTTTCTGTACGACAAAGCTGAATTTTGCATCACCCTGTATATTTTTTACAAATCTCAACCAAATATGCTAACTAAATGTTCTACACATCATCGTGGGAAACTAATGCACAAATTACTACAAACTGCACTAAAAAATGAACGTAGTACCTGTTGCTTTAGAAGAAATAGTTAACCCTCTCACGGCTGATGAGACCACGTGACACTCGTTGTAACTGGAAAATGTATGGCTTCAACCACTAATTTCTTCAATTTTTTTAAAAACTTTCCTATTTGGTATATATATGTTGTTAGGCAACTATTCAACAATATAGCATATGTCATTCTACATATATATTATATTGTTATCCATTGTTACTATATACTACATACTATTCGCCATATCTCCCAAAGTTATTTACATATTTTGACGAAATAAAGCTCAAATTGAAGAGGAAACCCCTCCATTTTGTCCTGTTGCGATAAGTGTCCTTTGCCCTTGAAGAAACGTTCAAATTTCTCTTATAACGTTTGTTTCTGTTTTTTAGTTTTTTCAAAATAAAACAGATTCGATTCCATTATATGTGGCTTTGACACACCATACTGTGGTTAACGAATGATAAAAGAGGAATATGTTACGGTGCCATTCAGAAGTACATACAGGGCATTCGTTAATATATGCAATTTCTTCACATTTTGAAAACCAAGTTAAACTTTCTGTACTACAAACCTGAATTTTGCATCACCCTGTATATTTTTTACAAATCTCAACCAAATATGCTAACTAAATTTTCTACACATCATCATGGGAAACTAATGCACAAATTACTACAAACTGCACTAAAAAATGAACGTAGTACCTGTTGCTTTAGAAGAAATAGTTAACCCTCTCACGGCTGATGAGACCACGTGACACTCGTTGTAACTGGAAAATGTATGGCTTCAACCACTAATTTCTTCAATTTTTAAAAAACTTTCCTATTTGGTATATATATGTTGTTAGGCAACTATTCAACAATATAGCATATGTCATTCTACATATATATTATGTTATTAATCATTGTTACTATATACTACATACTATTCGCCATATCTTCCAAACTTATTTACATATTTTGACGAAATAAAGCTAAAATTGAAGAGGAAACCCCTCCACTTTGTCCTGTTGCGATAAGGGTCCTTTGCCCTTGAACAAACGTTAAAATTTCTTTTATAAGGTTTGTTTCTGTTTTTTAGTTTTTTCAAAATAAAACAGATTCGATTCCATTATATGTGGCTTTGACACACCATTCTGTGGTTAACGAATGATAAAAGAGGAATATGTTACTGTGCCATTCAGAAGTACATACAGGGCATTCGTTAATATATGCACTTTCTTCACATTTTGAAAACCAATTTATACTTTCTGTACTCAAAGATGAATTTTGCATCATCCTGTATATTTTTTCGAAATCTCAACCAAATATGCTAACTAAATGTTCTACACAACATGATGGGAAAATGAATGCACAAATTACTACAAACTGCACAAAAAAATGAACGTAGTACCTGTTGCTTTAGAAGAAATAGTGAACCCTCTCACGGCTGATGAGACCACGTGACACTCGTTGTAACTGGAAAATGTATGGCTTCAACCACTAATTTCTTCAATTTTTTAAAAAAACTCTCCTATTTGGTACATATATGTTGTTAGGCAACTATTCAACAATATAGCATATGTCATTCTACATATATATTATATTCTTATCCATTGTTACTATATACTACATACTATTCGCCATATCTCCCAAAGTTATTTACATATTTTGACGAAATAAAGCTCAAATTGAAGGGCAAACCCATCCATTTTGTACGGTTGTGTTACAGGTCCTTTGTCCTTGAAGAAACATTAAAATTCCTCTTATAACGTTTGTTTCTCTTTTTTAGTTTTTTTCAAAATAAAACAGATTCGATTCCATTATATGTGGCTTTGACACACCATACTATGGTTAACGAATGATAAAAGAGGAATATGTTACTGTGCCATTCAGAAGTACATACAGGGCATTGGTTAATATATGCAATTTCTTCACATTTTGAAAACCAAGTTAAACTTTCTTTACTACAAAGCTGAATTTTGCATCACCCTGTATATTTTTTACAAATCTCAACCAAATATGCTAACTATATGTTCTACACATCATCATGGGAAACTAATGCACAAATTACTACAAACTGCACTAAAAAATGAACGTAGTACCTGTTGCTTTAGAAGAAACAGTTAACCCTCTCACGGCAGATGAGACCACGTGACACTCGCTGTAACTGGAAAATGTATGGCTTCAACCACTAATTTCTTCAATTTTTTTAAAAACTTTCCTATTTGGTATATATATGTTGTTAGGCAACTATTCAACAATATAGCATATGTCATTCTACATATATATTATATTGTTAATCATTGTTACTATATACTACATACTATTCGCCATATCTCCCAAACTTATTTACATATTTTGACGAAGTAAAGCTAAAATTGAAGAGGAAACCCCTCCACTTTGTCCTTTTGCGATAAGGGTCCTTTGCCCTTGAAGAAACATTAAAATTCCTCTTATAACGATTGTTTCTCTTTTTTAGTTTTTTCAAAATAAAACAGATTCGATTCCATTATATGTGGCTTTGACACACCATACTGTGCTTAACGAATGATAAAAGAGGAATATGTTACTGTGCCATTCAGAAGTACATACAGGGCATTCGTTAATATATGCACTTTCTTCACATTTTGAAAACCAATTTATACTTTCTGTACTACAAAGCTGAATTTTGCATCACCCTGTATATTTTTTCCAAATCTCAACCAAATATGCTAACTAAATGTTCTACACATCATCATGGGAAAATAAATGCACAAATTACTACAAATTGCTCTAAAAAATGAACGTAGTGCCTGTTTCTTTAGAAGAAATTGTTAACCCTCTCACGGCTGATGAGACCACGTGACACTCGTTGTAACTGGAAAATGTATGGCTCCAACCACTAATTTCTTCAATTTTTAAAAAACTTTCCTATTTGGTATATATATGTTGTTAGGCAACTATTCAACAATATAGCATATGTCATTCTACATATATATTATGTTATTAATCATTGTTACTATATACTACATACTATTCGCCATATCTTCCAAACTTATTTACATATTTTGACGAAATAAAGCTAAAATTGAAGAGGAAACCCCTCCACTTTGTCCTGTTGCGATAAGGGTCCTTTGCCCTTGAAGAAACGTTAAAATTTCTCTTATAACGTTTGTTTCTGTTTTTTAGTTTTTTCAAAATAAAACAGATTCGATTCCATTATATGTGGCTTTGACACACCATACTGTGGTTAACGAATGATAAAAGAGGAATATGTTACTGTGCCATTCAGAAGTACATACAGGGCATTCGTTAATATATGCACTTTCTTCACATTTTGAAAACCAATTTATACTTTCTGTACTCAAAGATGAATTTTGCATCATCCTGTATATTTTTTCGAAATCTCAACCAAATATGCTAACTAAATGTTCTACACAACATGATGGGAAAATGAATGCACAAATTACTACAAACTGCACAAAAAAATGAACGTAGTACCTGTTGCTTTAGAAGAAATAGTGAACCCTCTCACGGCTGATGAGACCACGTGACACTCGTTGTAACTGGAAAATGTATGGCTTCAACCACTAATTTCTTCAATTTTTTTTAAAAACTCTCCTATTTGGTACATATATGTTGTTAGGCAACTATTCAACAATATAGCATATGTCATTCTACATATATATTATATTCTTATCCATTGTTACTATATACTACATACTATTCGCCATATCTCCCAAAGTTATTTACATATTTTGACGATATAAAGCTCAAATTGAAGGGCAAACCCATCCATTTTGTACGGTTGTGTTACAGGTCCTTTGTCCTTGAAGAAACATTAAAATTCCTCTTATAACGTTTGTTTCTCTTTTTTAGTTTTTTTCAAAATAAAACAGATTCGATTCCATTATATGTGGCTTTGACACACCATACTATGGTTAACGAATGATAAAAGAGGAATATGTTACTGTGCCATTCAGAAGTACATTCAGGGCATTCGTTAATATATGCAATTTCTTCACATTTTGAAAACCAAGTTAAACTTTCTTTACTGCAAAGCTGAATTTTGCATCACCCTGTATATTTTTTACAAATCTCAACCAAATATACTAACTAAATGTTCTACACATCATCATGGGAAACTAATGCACAAATTACTACAAACTGCACTAAAAAATGAACGTAGTACCTGTTGCTTTAGAAGAAATAGTTAACCCTCTCACGGCTGATGAGACCACGTGACACTCGCTGTAACTGGAAAATGTATGGCTTCAACCACTAATTTCTTCAATTTTTTTAAAAACTTTCCTATTTGGTATATATATTTTGTTAGGCAACTATTCAACAATATAGCATATGTCATTCTACATATATATTATATTGTTAATCATTGTTACTATATACTACATACTATTCGCCATATCTTCCAAAGTCATTTACATATTTTGACGAAAGAAAGGTAAAATTGAAGAGGAAACCCCTCCATTTTGTCCTGTTGCGATAAGGGTCCTTTGCCCTTGAAGAAACATTAAAATTTCTCTTATAAAGTTTGTTTCTCTTTTTTAGTTTTTTCAAAATAAAACAGATTCGATTCCATTATATGTGGCTTTGACACACCATACTATGGTTAACGAATGATAAAAGAGGAATATGTTACTGTGCCATTCAGAAGTACATACAGGGCATTCGATAATATATGCAATTTCTTCACATTTTGAAAACCAAGTTAAACTTTCTGTACTACGAAGCTGAATTTTGCATCACCCTGTATATTTTTTACAAATCTCAACCAAATATGCTAACTAAATGTTCTACACATCATCATGGGAAACTAATGCACAAATTACTACAAACTGCACTAAAAAATGAACGTAGTACCTGTTGCTTTAGAAGAAATAGTTAACCCTCTCACGGCTGATGAGACCACGTGACACTCGCTGTAACTGGAAAATGTATGGCTTCAACCACTAATTTCTTCAATTTTTTTAAAAACTTTCCTATTTGGTATATATATGTTGTTAGGCAACTATTCAACAATATAGCATATGTCATTCTACATATATATTATATTGTTAATCATTGTTACTATATACTACATACTATTCGCCATATCTTCCAAAGTTATTTACATGTTTTGACGAAAGAAAGGTAAAATTGAAGAGGAAACCCCTCCATTTTGTCCTGTTGCGATAAGGGTCCTTTGCCCTTGAAGAAACATTAAAATTTCTCTTATAAAGTTTGTTTCTGTTTTTTAGTTTTTTCAAAATAAAACAGATTCGATTCCATTATATGTGGCTTTGACACACCATACTGTGCTTAACGAATGATAAAAGAGGAATATGTTACTGTGCCATTCAGAAGTACATACAGGGCGTTCGTTAATATATGCACTTTCTTCATATTTTGAAAACCAATTTATACTTTCTGTACTACAAAGCTGAATTTTGCATCACCCTGTATATTTTTTCCAAATCTCAACCAAATATGCTAACTAAATGTTCTACACATCATGATGGGAAAATGAGTGCACAAATTACTACAAACTGCACAAAAAATGAACGTAGTACCTGTTGCTTTAGAAGAAATAGTGAACCCTCTCACGGCTGATGAGACCACGTGACACTCGTTGTAACTGGAAAATGTATGGCTTCAACCACTAATTTCTTCAATTTTTTTTAAAAACTCTCCTATTTGGTACATATATGTTGTTAGGCAACTATTCAACAATATAGCATATGTCATTCTACATATATATTATATTCTTATCCATTGTTACTATATACTACATACTATTCGCCATATCTTCCAAAGTTATTTACATATTTTGACGAAATAAAGCTCAAATTGAAGGGCAAACCCATCCATTTTGTACGGTTGTGTTACAGGTCCTTTGTCCTTGAAGAAACATTAAAATTCCTCTAATAACGTTTGTTTCTCTTTTTTAGTTTTTTTCAAAATAAAACAGATTCGATTCCAATATATGTGGCTTTGACACACCATACTATGGTTAAGGAATGATAAAAGAGGAATATGTTACTGTGCCATTCAGAAGTACATACAGGGCATTCGTTAATATATGCAATTTCTTCACATTTTGAAAACCAAGTTAAACTTTCTGTACTACAAACCTGAATTTTGCATCACCCTGTATATTTTTTACAAATCTCAACCAAATATGCTAACTAAATTTTCTACACATCATCATGGGAAACTAATGCACAAATTACTACAAACTGCACTAAAAAATGAACGTAGTACCTGTTGCTTTAGAAGAAATAGTTAACCCTCTCACGGCTAATGAGACCACGTGACACTCGCTGTAACTGGAAAATGTATGGCTTCAACCACTAATTTCTTCAATTTTTTTAAAAACTTTCCTATTTGGTATATATATGTTGTTAGGCAACTATTCAACAATATAGCATATGTCATTCTACATATATATTATATTGTTAATCATTGTTACTATATACTACATACTATTCGCCATATCTCCCAAAGTTATTTACATATTTTTGACGAAAGAATGGTAAAATTGAAGGGCAAGCCCATCCATTTTGTACGGTTGTGTTACAGGTTCTTTGTCCTTGAAGAAACATTAAAATTCCTCTTATAACGTTTGTTTCTGTTTTTTAGTTTTTTTCAAAATAAAACAGATTCGATTCCATTATATGTGGCTTTGACACACTATACTATGGTTAACGAGTGATAAAAGAGGAATATGTTACTGTGCCATTCAGAAGTACATACAGGGCATTCGTTAATATATGCAATTTCTTCACATTTTGAAAACCAAGTTAAACTTTCTGTACGACAAAGCTGAATTTTGCATCACCCTGTATATTTTTTACAAATCTCAACCAAATATGCTAACTAAATGTTCTGCACATCATCGTGGGAAACTAATGCACAAATTACTACAAACTGCACTAAAAAATGAACGTAGTACCTGTTGCTTTAGAAGAAATAGTTAACCCTCTCACGGCTGATGAGACCACGTGACACTCGTTGTAACTGGAAAATGTATGGCTTCAACCACTAATTTCTTCAATTTTTTTTAAAAACTTTCCTATTTGGTATATATATGTTGTTAGGCAACTATTCAACAATATAGCATATGTCATTCTACATATATATTATATTGTTATCCATTGTTACTATATACTACATACTATTCGCCATATCTCCCAAAATTATTTACATATTTTAGACGAAAGAAAGGTAAAATTGAAGAGAAAACCACTCCATTTTGTCCTGTTGCGATAATGGTCCTTTGCCCTTGAAGAAGCATTAAAATTCCTTTTATAACGTTTGTTTCTGTTTTTTAGTTTTTTCACAATAAAACAGATTCGATTCCATTATATGTGGCTTTGACACACCATACTGTGCTTAACGAATGATAAAAGAGGAATATGTTACTGTGCCATTCAGAAGTACATACAGGGCATTCGTTAATATATGCACTTTCTTCACATTTTGAAAACCAATTTATACTTTCTGTACTACAAAGCTGAATTTTGCATCACCCTGTATATTTTTTTAAAAATCTCAACCAAATATGCTAACTAAATGTTCTACACATCATCATGGGAAAATAAATGCACAAATTACTACAAATTGCTCTAAAAAATGAACGTAGTACCTGTTTCTTTAGAAGAAATAGTTAACCCTCTCACGGCTGATGAGACCACGTGACACTCGTTGTAACTGGAAAATATATGGCTTCAACCACTAATTTCTTCAATTTTTTTAAAAAAACTCTCCTATTTGGTATATATGTTGTTAGGCAACTATTCAACAATATAGCATATGTCATTCTACATATATATTATATTGTTATCCATTGTTACTATATACTACATACTATTCGCCATATCTCCCAAAGTTATTTACATATTTTGACGAAATAAAGCTCAAATTGAAGAGGAAACCCCTCCATTTTGTCCTGTTGCGATAAGTGTCCTTTGCCCTTGAAGAAACGTTCAAATTTCTCTTATAACGTTTGTTTCTGCTTTTTAGTTTTTTCAAATAAAACAGATTCGATTCCATTATATGTGGCTTTGACACACCATACTGTGGTTAACGAATGATAAAAGAGGAATATGTTACTGTGCCATTCAGAAGTACATACAGGGCATTCGTTAATATATGCACTTTCTTCACATTTTGAAAACCAATTTATACTTTCTGTACTCAAAGATGAATTTTGCATCATCCTGTATATTTTTTCGAAATCTCAACCAAATATGCTAACTAAATGTTCTACACAACATGATGGGAAATGAATGCACAAATTACTACAAACTGCACAAAAAAATGAACGTAGTACCTGTTGCTTTAGAAGAAATAGTGAACCCTCTCACGGCTGATGAGACCACGTGACACTCGTTGTAACTGGAAAATGTATGGCTTCAACCACTAATTTCTTCAATTTTTTTTAAAAACTCTCCTATTTGGTACATATATGTTGTTAGGCAACTATTCAACAATATAGCATATGTCATTCTACATATATATTATATTCTTATCCATTGTTACTATATACTACATACTATTCGCCATATCTTCCAAAGTTATTTACATATTTTGACGAAATAAAGCTCAAATTGAAGGGCAAACCCATCCATTTTGTACGGTTGTGTTACAGGTCCTTTGTCCTTGAAGAAACATTAAAATTCCTCTAATAACGTTTGTTTCTCTTTTTTAGTTTTTTTCAAAATAAAACAGATTCGATTCCAATATATGTGGCTTTGACACACC
>NW_027657929.1:0-16935 GCF_964235325.1 Thermobia domestica
CTACACGGGGCCACCCCATGTGGTTCGAGGTCCATGTCTTATATAGCCTCACTATCGAACGGGACGCTAAACCCAAACTCGACATCGAATAATAATAATAATAATAATAATAATAATACAGTAATATAATTCTCAGCAATTTATATTTATTTTTCAGCAAAAATTCTGCATGTCATTGTAATACAGTATTATATTTTAACTAGCATTGTTACTCATGGAACCAGTTCTTTCTCAATACTTATTTTGTCTTTATACGGTATTTGATATAAGGCCTCTTTGTTACAATATCCGTAATATTTGTTGTTATGAATGTAGTTTATTTCTATGTCTTCACGCTCCTCCCCCTTCCAGGTCAGGAAACACTACTTTACATGCTACACGTACATTTACGAATTTGTGTATATTTCATAGAACAATATGTCGTTAATATCCGTATAAATTAGGGGCCGCGGTGGCTCAGTGGTAGAGCGTTCACCTCTGGTGTTTCGGAGTCCCGGGTTCGATCCCAGTCCCCGCCAAGTGAACCTTGTAGTGGACAAACACCGTGTGCGTGGGTTTTCTCGGTGTTCTCCCATTTTCTTCATTTCATCCATTACTCATCATCACCGTCTCCGCCTAACCGGCATAACCGTGGGACGTAAAATTCAAAGATTTCATTTCATTTTTCCCTATAAATTGTACTATATTTTTGTTGAAAAAAAGGGGAAGAAAATTAGAAGGGGTAGTTTACACTTGAGGTGAGTTATTTCTGGGTCATTTTCTCAAAAAATGACTAAGACTTATGTTTCGTAAATAAATACTTGACTAGCAACCCTACAATTTACGTAAATTACATGTAAGGAAAAGACAAAAAACCACAAGGGTTCACTCTTCAGGGAAGAAAGTTATTTTTAGACAGTTTTCTCATAAAAGATCACGGTGATTGTATTCGTTCATTTATTAACACCTCTGCAGTGTGGCTTAATTCATTTCTGGTAGTAGGAGACGAAAGGGCACAAACTAATGTGATTTAGCAATATACTTAAACATGGTTTGGGGGAGTGGGGGTGGAACCATCCTTGGAAGGGATGCTCAAATACTTTCTTTGGGGGATCGAAATGTAATTGAGAAGGAAAATCCCCCTCATTTCCCCCAGTAATTCGCACTCTGTAATTATGGAAAACTGCGGAGAAACAAAATTCCCATCAGCATCATATTTTCACGTAGTGTCTCGTAAAAACGCAAGACTTAATTATGCATGTCTTAATATCGCTTTGTGTTCTATTTATAGACTTTTACTTAAAAAAAAAAATCTTCAGAGCTGGTGCAGAGAATGCAAGGTCAAAAAACAGAACCGTTTGCATCAAGGCGTCTCTGTCAATGTTTGCTTTAAAACCACAAAACGTTAATATTCCCCTTAGCTCACTTTCTTTGAATTCACATTTTACACATAACAGAAGTCACAGAAGGCTTGTCGTTTAAATGATTATTTGCTTTCTCATTAAGTAAAGGACATAAGTTTGAAAGCTTTAATACTCGAAGAGGTAAAATGGGGAGGAGGGGGCGTATTTTCCCTGTCCTCTTCATATAAACTACAGCAATCTTTGTCTTGATGTTGCTGTAAAACGTATAGAAATCGGAGAAACAGTTTTGTTGAAAAGTTTTTTTTTCTTTCTTCTCTTCCTTTACAAAATATTTGTAGAGCATAATGATATTTTTTAATCGTCAAAAACGTTTGTTATGCTTTGTTTAATCTTGGAAAGATATACCAAACCTTCCGAGTATTACGACGAAGAAGAGCTTAAAAGTAAGCTATATACTTAGTCACGACACAATGACGCTGTGCTTACATTGTAATATGTCAACATGGCAAAGTCTTGAAAGCATATTTTGAAATTGAAGTCATGATAGCTTCTTTTAATGTGTAGATATACGTGAGGCAAATATTTTTTTGTTCGTTCAAGCATTAAGAATCTTTCAAAATATCAGTTACATGCCTATACTCCTATTTCCAAACGAAACTATGCCTCTTTTTTTTCTCTCTCTTAGTTACTAAGCTAAGATCATTTTACAATAGAAATATTAAGGAAAAATAACCGTGGGACACAATGGTTATTTTGCTAGTGATGTGAAGTTTTCAAATATATCATAAAATCATTCTATAGATAGCAAAGTGCTGTTAACAGTATGGAAACTAATTTTTCGAGAATTTACTGACATACATACTGTCAACTAAAAGAAAAAGGCCCCTAGAGCCCTAGGACCTACCAGCCAGCTTGTTACACTCTACCTTTGGTGAGATGTGTGATCGACACATCGGGTTCCTTTGCCATTAATACAGAATTTCTACACTAGAGTTCGCTACTGCTTAGTTTCTGGTAGCTCCCCAACTGTCCTCACGACACTCGATGGAACCTACAATACCAACACCATTTGGTGAAAGGGAGCACGATGGTTCAGTGGTAGATCGCCTACCTCTGGTGCGTGGGGGTCCCTGGTTCGTTCCCCAGCCAAGTAAATTTGTGATGGACAGCATCGTGTCAGTGGGTTTTCTCGGGGTACTCCCACTTTCTCATTCCACCAATTCCTCCATCATCATTCACTTGCTTTAACAATTGTATCCTTTATCCTAAAGGGCATAATCGAGGGACGTTAAACTGATTTGGTGTGTACAGAGCTTGTGTTTGATTAATATAAAGAAATAGTCAAATCATAGAATAAAATATGTGTCAAAGCCCAAACATCTAAATACTTGTATATATGAAGAAATGAAATAAAATCTTTAATGTCCCTGTACAATATTTGTAGCACTTGATATGTACAGCGTACATATCAAGTGCTACAAATATTCTTCTAGTATAAATTCATATTAAGTATATGAGTATATATAAAAAATTTCTAATATGCTATTCTAATATACATGGGTACATACGTAGTTTTATTAATTTCAGAAATTTCCAAAATTTAAGTGTGAAATCCCATTCACTACATCTTGATACTGCACTATTGTAAGTAGTACTGGTACAGTAGTAGTAGTAGTAGTACTAGTACGATACAAAAAGGATTTTTTGTAAAAAGATAGCTCTTGTTATTTTATGTATTATCAGATTACGCGGCCTTTAGTTGCATGGTCGTGAGAGAAATGGTATATTTTCTAAGTTTTCATTAACTAATTCATATAAACATATTAACTGCAATGTTTCTCATCTGTTTGTTAGACTCTCCGCCGAGAAAAATCTGAAATCATCAATATTTCACCATATTAATTAATGTACTGGCCATCATGTGGTCATTTGGGACCTTGGGGGGGGGGGAAATTACCCCAGTTAGAGATATGTATACTTTTAATCAATAATATACTAATGAAAACATGAAATATACTGGTGTTGGAGAGTCTTCTTTCCCCCTTTCCCCAGTAAAAACTGAACTGATTGGAAAAGTTGGATGGGGTACATATTCAATAGTCTCGAAATTTTAGTATTTTAATATTAGTCCTATTTATTGGGTTATTTTCTGCAAAGATGTCCACAGCCCATGTCCCTAGGACGTCCCATTTTGATCCTAATTATTCTATATAGTTCCCGGGATTATCCGGACGATGAGAGGACATCCCATGGACGTCCTGCATGGGACATCCTAAAGGATTTCCACGTAGGATGTCCACGGGACGTCCCGGATGGGACAGAAGATCCCTGAGAAATCCCACACCGGACATATCTAAGACCACATTAGCCATCCCACGATTTACTAGTTCGCATCCCTTTGAGGTCCCGTTGAATATCCCGTGTTCAGGGATATTAGCGGACATCTGGATATCTCATGGAGATCCTATGGAGGTCCCGGGAGCAAATTCTGATGATCCCGGGACGTCCCGTTGTCCATTGTTGATTAGTCTCGGGCTTCCGTGGACGACTGTGTGCTATGTGGGACAGGAGATTTAGGGTGCACGTTGCTCCCATAAGATTATTTGGGTGGTACATAATTAATATTGAAAATGATAACAATCAAACTGGAGAATGCTAAATTTGTGGGGGGAAACAGTAAATTTGGGGGAGCAGAATTGAAAATTTGGAGAGAAAATGGTAAATTAGGGAAGGTTGCATACATGACCTTGGGGAAATAGACATTCCAGATTTCTTGCTTTAATTTAGCAACAATAGAATCGCAGTACTTTGCCAGAAATTGGTCGTAATTTTACTTTTAAAAAATTGTAAAGTGCGATAACTTTCTACAAAGAAGTGTTATTCAATCTTCAGCGTTTCTTACGAGTAGTTATTTTATGTACTCGAACGTGACCCAATACTGTTTACTGAAAAACATGAATGTTTTCATTTGAAAGTGGCCACTAACAGAAAAAAAAAAAAAAAAAAAAAACATAGATCGAGCTTTACAAGTGGAATTTCTTTTAAGGTTTGCTTGTGGCATCAATTCAACTCAAGGCACCTGCATCGACAGATGTGTTAGTTACATATGCTAAGGCTCATTTTGGAAGAGTTTAATTAAAGCGACAAAGATACAGGAACAGAGTGTGCGTTGTGTGTCCAGCCCAACAAGCAAGCACCTGCTCACGTACCAATGGCAACTGCAATTTTGTATTTCCATTATAACCAATGACATCTGCATAGGATAAGCCTTGTTATTCCTTTCTGACACTTAGCAGCACGTTGACCTACTCCTGTCATTACTTATACAGCAGTCCATTCCGATACGTCTAATAACACTTAAAGACTTTGCAGATGTTTCTTTTTATTTATTTATTTATTTATTTATTTATTTAACAATCACCAGATACAACTCAGAGGCCATTTTAAACTGTATACCTAACAACAACAATAACAATGGAAAGGATTTGGGAAGGTATCGGCCAGGGCCTGTTTAGTAGGTACCATCCCGGCATTTGCCTTGTAGGACTGAGGAAAACCCTGGAAAACCCCAGTAAGGATGCTAGGCAGCAGGAATCGAACCCACGACCTTCCGAACGTAAAGCCAACGTTTTACCATTCTTGCTAACTAATTAATGGCAGCCAGCATAAACTAGAAGCCAGGGACGCACTCACGCCGGAAGGGAAGGGTTCAGTGGGTCCTTACCCCCGACCCCCCCCCAAAAAAAACCTTTCTAAACTAAGACACATTTGTACATTTTTTCAATAAAACTATATTTATTTTCCAGGGAAATAATTAATGTAGCATGAAAATTTTATTTTACACTTCATCTGTACTCCTTTTTCTTATAAAAACAATCTATGGGCCGCGGTGGGTCAGTTGTAGAGCGTCCACCTTTCATACATAGGGTCCTTGCTTCGATCCCAGTTCGCACCAAGTGAGCTTTTGGTGGACAAACACCGTGAGGGTGGGTTTTCTCTGGGTTCTCCCGTTTCCTCCCACTTTCCTCATTTTAGCATTTGCTTCATTTCTCATCATCACCGTCTCCTTTAGCCTAGCCGACATAAACGTGGTACGTAAAAGATTTCATTTTATCTCAAAAACAATCTAGTTCTATAATTTTTCCCCCCTGAAAATATAGGTGAAAGTATTTTATAATTACTCATCGTCTACCAAAGCTACTAACCCTCCCAACAAAAATTTCTGGATGCGCGCCTGCTTCAAGCAAATAGGGGGTTTGAGATTCTGTGATAGAACGCTCACCGGGGTTCCTGACTCAATCCCAAGCCAAATTAATTTTGGTGAATAACAATGTGTCCATGTATTTTCTCGAGGTTCTCAGACGTTTAACATTTCATTAGGCTAATTCTTTCATAATCATTCAGACTTCCATTAATCGATCGTCTCTTTGGGCGGTATTCAGAAAGAATTCGTTAATCAATGGTTAGTCACATTCTAGTTAGTGAAATACTAGCTCTTTACTAAGGAAAATGTACTTTTTGGTATTCAGAGTCTACTTTGAGTAGAACTAAAAAGTTTATTTGGGTATGATTAACTAATATAATCCCAATGCATCGGGTGAGAAAAATAAATGTGACAACTATAGAATGTAGATGTGCGCATGCGTAGTGTGTAAAAATGAAAATACATATAAAAATATATATATATATATACGAAATCCGAAATGTGTCGCACAAGCTAAACCGTGGCTAAAAGGGTATCCTCTGCTCTAGATTAATTAGTCATATGTGATTAACTTCGTCATCTACTACGTCCTAATCAGAGACTCTGAATACACTTTTGATAACCATCCGTTAGTCAAACTCGTAGTAAGGCATTAATCAAGTGTCAAAACGATTCTGCATAAGGCCCTTTAAGTCTAAAGGACATAAACGTGGGACGTTATCTTTTAAGTTTTATGCGTCTCACGGTTATACCGGCTAGGCTAAAGGAGACGTGATAGTAAATAAATGAAATGGTGGAATGAAGAAAGTAGAAGGAAAAGGGAGAACCCCGAGAAAACCCACACACACGGTATTTGTCCACCACAAAGCTCACTTAGCGCGAGCTGAGATCGAATCAAGAATCCCATGCACCAGAGATGAATGCTCTACCACTGAGCCAATGCGGCCACCGAAAATAAACATAATAGGCGAACACTATTTCGGGAGAAAGAAATCGTTTATAACCCCTTCCTCGTAGTTATACACCTGCGTCCTAGAATTTGCACGATGAAACAGAAAAGTCCCTGGAAAAATTACTCAGTATGACGACCGTGTGTTCTGAACCTGAGATCTCTCAATTGTGAAATGTGAACAGTAACGATCCAAATACGTCCGTTTTACTAAACAAAACAAGTTAAAAACGTTTTCATTGGCTGTTATTTTGGGTGCCTTTGGAGTGACAACGTTAGCTGTTTCCCATCCTAAAAGATTTTTCTTCTTCGACCTACGATTAGAACGTTAATTTTAAAAAAAATACGGAAGAAGAGTACCTAAGGTGCTGCTTATAGCTTGTAGCAATGTTTTTTTTTAAAAGGCATAAAAATACCTTAGTCATGTGGATTTCCATCTGTTCAGCGCCTCTAATGGCATCTGCACAATGAGAAGAAAGGTGATAGAAAAAGAATGGTCCGGTTTCTCAACTAGTCGTCTGTCTGATAGACGTAGAAAAACCTCCTTCTGCTGGTTATATGTCTACAACTAAAAGCTCTCATCTGACGGCTGCACACTGAGCAGATGTCATGAGTTGAAAGTCAGGACAGTTTTCGGAGAAACGCCTGTCAGAAGCAAGAAACCCTCTGAAGGGTTGTAAATTTAGGATAAAAGTTAGTTGTAAAAACTGTCGATATCGGTAAACAAAAAAAAAAAAAAAACAGTAATAAGATTCTGGTCTCCAATATCCGATACATATGTGTAATATGACTGGGATATGTTTTGCTGTCTTCAGCTGTTGCTTCCGTATATATTATCACAATTTTCATTTCATCTTAAATTACTCGAAGGCCGTGGTCGCGTGCCGGGAACAGTTGTACATCGAAAGTTGTCCATCTACCAGCTGCAAGAACTAGATGTCCTCCGGGGCGAATGGAACCATCACACACACACACAAAAAGCACATTTCGTAAGAATGATGAGTAGAATCTTGCAACATTTCTCATCATGGCAGATGCAAAAGACATGGAACATCTGTAAGAAACCTGCCTGTCCTCTTTTTTTTTTTTTTTTTTTTTTAACAAAAACAAAAGGGTTTTTCTATCTAATCTATTTGGTGTGAAATGTGTTTTTGAACAATATGGTATATAGTTGCCAACAGCGACAGCGAAACCTTGATGGATCGTCTTATGATTCTGGACTGTGACCCACTCAATTTTCCGTGAAAACGAAGCAGTAGATCATCTAGTCAAAAATGCTTTAAAAAAAAAAGTGGAAGAAACATTTGTTTCCTTTCTAATCTGGTTGTGATTATTTTGAGTATCAGCAACTTTTATTTTTAAAGTATGTGATTCACATATTCCATATAAAAGTTGTTATCTGTTTGAATACAAACACGTAAGTGACGAAATAAAACACACTGGCTTCAATCAACACTGTTCGTAATCTATTAATCCAATGTTGTCAGAACATCAGAAAGGCGATTTTATACATATGTGTATATATAAGACCTTGCCAAACTTCTAATGGATTTGATTCCACATTCCGAAGTGAAAAACTGCGAACGACCAACCTATTATTGAGTGTTTACAATTTGCAATTGCGATTCAGACTGATTTTTAAAGAATGGGTTTTCATTTTACTTATTTACTAGCATAATGCCCGTTCTTCGCACGGGGAGAATACTTTCATTTTGGACATAAAGGACACCAAAACTGTCACCAATTAACCTAGGAACCCGAAAAATGTGAATTTCACACTAATGTCGGTCATTTTCAGTGATTTTTACATGTCACCATCCGGCTTTAGGAGTACTAATGGGGACTGAATTTGGATTTAAACGGCATCGGAACTATCACTGTTCGTCTCAGCAACCCTCAAAAATACTAATAATTCAACATTAATTATCGGTGATTTTCGATCATTTATATATGTATTTGTTTCTATTGGAAGAGATCTGTCTCTCACAATAATTTTGTCTCTCTCGGGATGTGTATCTATTTCTATTGGAAGATCTCTGTCTCGCCTCGTAAAATGTGTCTGTTTCTATTGGAAGATCTCTGTCTCGCCTCGTAAAGTGTATATGTTTCTATTGGAAGAGATCTGTCTCTCACAATAATTTTGTCTCGTCTCGGAAAGTGTATCAGTTTCTGTTGGAAGAGCTATGTATCGTCTCGCGCATCTTATCATGAAAATTCTGTTTCGTCTCGTCTAGTTTCTTGATAACTGTAACTCGAACTATCGAGACTTTACTGTATATGCTTAGTTAAAGAAATAACAAAAATAAACCGAATAATTACATGTGAAAATTAAATTACAAGTTCAGAAATTGAAAAATTTTGTTTAGTGAAGCATTGTATGTACCAGAATATTGCTCTTTCTCTTAAATTATTTTTCTCCTTTCTTTCTTTTCTTCTCTTTCTTTTTCATCTTTCTTGAGAGCGAAATTGAACATGAATTCTTAATAATACGTTATGAGAAGTCGTAAGAGTTTTCGTCGTAGCCTTAGACGATGATATTTCATTTTTTCTTTACTTCTAAAAATAGAATCCCTTAAGGTTTTATATGTATCTACAGTATATATAGGATATTCCCCATTCAACTCACAACTCCTTGTCGACTTTTAATATGAAGGGAAAATGGTGTTGTCATAGCAACGAATATGAAATATTTCTATTTAAAAGTAAAATGCACACACGCACAATAACTCACGTTTTTCGATCTGTCCCCATTTACATTTAATAAATAAGTAAGGGCTGATGGACATAGGGTTAATTCTTTTCTAAACTACCAAAGCTTGTGTGTATGTTTATTTTATTTTATTTTTTAAAAAATAAATTTACTCTTTGCGCAGTAACGCAGCCACCGAAATTTTGTCAATCTTATTTACCACGCTTGGAGGAATAAATTCGATTATAACTTGACGCTAACACACATGCACTACGTACGATTTAGCATTATGGAGGTTCTGGGTTCGAAACTCGGTCATTGTCCCGATTGAGGCTTTCCCTCAGCTTTACCAGTTAACTGTAACTTCTTGTCAGCTTTAAAACAGATTCTTGGGGTCATGATGGCTCAGTGCTAGAGAGTTTACCTCTGGTGCGCGGGGTCCCTGGTTCAAATCCCGAAAAAGTAAGTTTGTGGTGGACAACATCGTGTTCGTGGGATTTCTCGGAGTGATCCCTTTTCTCCTACATTCTCATTCTACCAATTCTTCCCATGTCATTCACTTGCTTTAATCACCGTCTCCTTTAGCCTAACATTCACGGGACGTTACACTCAAAGATTTCATTTCATTTCATTTTAAAACAGATCCTAACGCTTTCCTTTCCTACATCTCTGACACCCATTGCGCTTTGTTGATTCTAACTTCAAAGGATAAAAACGTTCGCGTTGGCTTAGTGGTAGAGCGCTCACTTTTGGTGCGTGCGATCCCTGGTTCGATCCTATCAAGTGGGCTTTGTGGTGGACAAATACCGTATGTGTAGATTTCCCGTTCTCTTTCACCTTCTTCATCCTACCATTTCATTCAATATCATAATCACAGTCTGCCTTAAGTTTCGGTGCATAATCGTGGGATATTGAACTGGAAATGTTGCTTCACGTGTTAAGTTTAATAATAATAATAATAATAATAATAATAATAATAATAATAATAATAATAATAATAATAATAATAATAATAATAATAATAATAATAATAATAATAATAATAATGAAAGGATGAAGTGTGTAAACTTACGAGAGTTCAATTAAATGCAGTCAGTTCTTTCTCTTTCCTGAAATATAAAACATGAAATGACTGTTGTCCTTTAATTTATTTAAGCACAGCTAAAATTTATCTATCTACAGTATTAAAATGCTACAATAGCAATTAAAAGCACCTGTGCTCGAACCTATAACTTTGGCTTTCAAATCTTTCATTTACGGTTATGTATGATTTCACGTTTAACATAGACAAACATTTTAAGTATTTGTACTTTAAATAGTCTAAGTTAGTTAACTATATCTTTTTCATAAAGTTTATGATACAAACTTATTGTTCAAAGCCTTTGTATTTTAATAAGCCTTCTCTAAAATCAATGCATATGAATTGTGCTTCCATCTTCCGAGTTCTTTTAAACTATGTTTATATGTTTGTGGTCAATCCTTTCGACAATAGGATCTCGGAAACTACAGGCTCTAAAAAGATGATGTTTTCACTGATCGATTGGAAATTTTGCGTAGATTGGCCAGTTCTAATTGAATATTTTAAAAAATACGGCCATTATTTCTTTATTACATTTTTTAGGGTACGCTGGAAGCGTTGAAATTAAAAAAAACTAAAGCATCATATCCTATGCGTTATACATTCCAACACCACAATGTTGTATATTGGGGCTGTATATGTCTCAGGCGTTTGTTCCATGGCCAAATAATAGTGAAAAAGGAAGGATAACCATTTCTCAAGTCTAAGATAAATCTTTATTTTTTGAGTGTTTTGCCTAATGAACACCATATATAACTGACATTATAATTAATTGTATGTGTAATGTATTTGCTTATTACATACTGCATGCAAGAAGAAAGAAAACACTGGTTATACATGAATTAGAAACTCCAACCGGAAGTAGGCTCAAATCTTGCAAACGGTGCGAGATATTGAGAAAAAATAATCGAAAAAATAATCGAAAAAAAATCTCCCCTTTATGATACCCCTTGCCGATATTTTTTTAAAATCAAGACGTCTTTCACTTGTGTCAGTAAAGGGACATGTACATATGTTTTGAGGAACGAGAAGGAGATTTATGCTCATATGCGAATGATGCGCTGTGTAGAGAGCGCAGGTTCAGCTAGTATAAATAAAAATGTAAGAGACTATGTTTGTGACTAATTAACTCCTGAACCAACCGACCAATCTCAATCAAATTTTCAACATACACGAGGTTCAGACCTGGGGTGATTTTTCTTTTATCATTTCACTTTGATGGTAGAACATAGGGGTTCGGGGAGGAGAGGAAGATATTTACAATTATCAAAAATGACCGATATTAGTGTTGAATCCATAGTTGTCGCGGTCGCTCTGATGAACAGTGACATTTCCGATACCGTTTAAATCCATAGTACTTCAAAATGAAACGTATTCTCCCCGTGCAAAAAACGGATATATAGCCTATCTGATATATATATATATATATATATATATATATATATATATATATATATATATATATATATATATATATATATATATATATATATGTATATATATATATATATATATATATATATATATATATATATATATATATATATATATATATATATATAGGCTATATATAAGACATCCTATTTGATTTTTACAAGAAACGATTTTTGGTAGATATCAGAATGTAAAGTTTGTTGTGTGTAAAACTGAATAAATCCACGTCGGGTATGCATTTCTACTATAAAATTTAGAACTTGTGGAAAGATTTCCTTTTGAAATTTGCTACTCCATTATAGTCAACGATTTCTTTTCATAGTAGTCAATTCGAAGAATTATTTGGTGTTTTACTAATTATTCGTATTGCTGTTACATTACAAATAGTTTCAAATATTAATAGTACAAGGTCGAAATATACTATTTTTCAATGTTGTAGTTAGTAATAAGCATAACCATTGCTAAGAAGGAAACTATTCTGGGAGGAGAGGGGTTGAGTTTTCGAGTAAGAAGTTCAGCTTCTCCTAGATTCCGCATATATCCCCACCACTGCTTTTGCGGCATATGTATACTATTATTTATTATGTCAATTTTCAGTAAATGTAATTACATTAAAGTTATTTTTGCCTGCTGGCTGCGCTCCCCTGTTAGATAAGGGCAGAACTACAAACAAAGAGTCCTTCCGGGAACCAGTGAGATAAATTATCAAAAGTACGTCAATAATGCATGTAGTGAGAGCAAACGAATCCCAAATCGTGTTTATGAAGAGAAAATATGACGTTACTAATGTCCTTTTCCATGCAAACAAGAGAAATAAACGCAATAATAATAATAATAATAATAATAATAATAATAATAATAATAATAATAATAATAATAATAATAATAATAATAATAATTCCTCTTGCTTATACACAGTAAAAAAAATAACTGTTAATTGAATACAGTGGATAATTTATGTGTTAGCCTGGTTGTGCTACATTTTGTCACATTCCTGGTGCTACTTCCACTCTATCGAGTTTTCAAGTATATTGTTAAGATGGAACTGGTTAAATGAACTACTTTGAACTACCTGATATATTAGCTCATAGTATGGAGCAATTTTAGAAACACATCATTGGTGTTCTTTTGTGTATAAACATAGAGAGGTGCGGCCATCCTTATTTCGCAGTAGCACAAAGCGGACTGATGTGATAACGCTGCAACCTACCACAGACTAAGCCAACAGTAACACCTAGTGTCTGGTGAGCACACAATACCGTAGAGCCAATCTGAAAAGAAATAGAAAAATATTGCAGTTACTTCATTTACTTATTGACTTATCCTCATATATATTAAGATTTTGATTAAGATTATATATACCTGATTAAGATTCTCAACTATAATGTGTGTCATACCAAATTCATTTCATTTTTTGATTTATTATTTATTTATTTATTTATTTATTTACTTTTTGCCTTTTTGGACTAATATTTAACTTAAAGTGGACCACAAGGGAAGAGCTCGAGGACCACAGTTTGAAAAACTCTGCCAGTGTTGATAATTTGAGGGAAAAGTCGCTAAATCTAGAGGATTCGATTTCTAAGATGACGACAAAAAAAAAAAAAAAAAAAACTTTTCCGATTATGGACTTTTAATTTGGATGGCATGATTTTTAAGCGATGATTTTGGGACTTACTAACAAATCTGGCCACTTTTGTACGGCGAATAACTAATCTTACTTAACTCAAAGCAGTTTAGGATAGGGATGGCCAAAATTTCCGGAATCGGAAATTTCACTTTTCGGATATCGGAAAAATTCCGGATTTTTTTTCAAATTTCAGATTTTTTCCCGAAATCCGGAATTTTACTGAATTCCACAATTTTTCTAAATTCTGGATTTTTCCGAAATCTAGAATTTTTCCGATTTTACTTTCCAGATTCAGGAAAGTAAACGTTCCGGAATTAGCCTTCCCTAGTTTAGATATATGTTTGTAAGTACATAGCATATGGCATATGTTTGTTTTTCTTTTGTTTATTTGAATCAGTGCAAGCAACGCCAAGGTGGACAAGTACATAGCACGTGGCCGATAAACGTATTATCTGTAGAAGCATAGGTAAAAAGGAAGTGAATATATAAGATTTTTGATTTCGTTGAAGTGAAATTAATCATAAAGCTATATATATATATATATATATATATATATATATATATATATATATATATATATATATATATATATATATATATATATATATATATATATAACAATCACCAGATACAGCTCAGAGGCCATTTTACACTGGATAACTAACAACAACAACAGTAACAATGGAAAGGATTTGGGAAGGTATCGGCCAGGGCCTGTTTAGTAGGTACCATCCCGGCATTTGCCTGGTAGGACTGAGGGAAACCCTGGAAAACCTGTCAGGATGGTCGGCAGCGGGATTCGAACCCACGACCTCCCGAATGCGAAGCCAACGCTCTACCACTTGAGCTACTTCGCTCGGTATATATATTGTACTAAAAACAAAATTGTTATTAAGTACTGTAATGTAAATGACATATCACTGTTACATATGATTTTCATGAAAAATGAAATAAAATCTTTCGTTTCTATGTCTCATGCATATGCTGATTAGGCTAAAGGAGACGACGATGATGAAAAATGGTGGAATGTAGAAAGTGGGAGGAAATGGGAAAACCCCGAGGAAACCCACGAACACGGTGTTTGACAACCACAATTTCCATTTGGCCCAAGTTGGAATCGAAGCAGAAACCCTACGCACCAGAGATGAACGTAGTACCACTGAGCCACCGTGCCTCTCTACATATGATTCATTCAATTACGGTTTTTACTTATACTTTTTTTTAGAGTTGGTAAGACTATGACTTGAACTGACCCCAAAAGTAATATACAGAGAAATACGTTTAAGTTCACGAATATTTTTTAGCCGAAATTGGTTTCACTTCATCTTCCATTTAGCATTTTTTTTTTTTTTTTTTTTGTATCAACTTCTTGGCAACACTGAAACTCTGGTTTAGAGAGTATACATTTTGTATAGCTGCATTATGAAACATGGTTTCACATTACAAAGTATCAAAAACTACGACATTACACGTACACTCATGTCCAAAATGATTGTCGCATATCTATAACTGTCTTCTTGTAAGAATATAATTTGATAATAATTTTGCAGGGTACTTTTAAAGCTGAAACTATGTGTATAATCGGGAAATGTATATTTGTGGTAAATTTCATAGGAAAAAAAATTATAAATACAAAAATTAGAATGAGTAAAACAAAATGTTGCTAAATGGACAAGAAAATTTTATTTTCGTTTTATTCTTCTTACTTACTGCTCTTTTAACACGAAATTTGCCACATACATGTCTTTGCCGACTATACACATACTAACATTATAAGAAATACCGGGCGAATTCGTTATCAAATTATATTCCGACAACAACATATTTATAGACATGCGACAATAATTTTGGACATGAGTGTACATACAAATTGAGTTTGATGAACATAATACATATGATACGCAGGGAAAAAAAGGGGCAAATGTAAGAATATGAGGATGTAGGAGTGCGATTTCCATTCATATCTGAATGTGTTTGTTGGTTGTTGACAATTTCCTCACATGACGTGTCACACAAGAAATGCATGCATGACGGGAGATTTAAAACCATTTCACGTTCAATGGCCTCTGTCTCGTAGTAAATGAATCCCTTCAACTCATAACGGGATTTTATGCAACAGCAACAAAAAGACATTTGACCAAAAATAAAACTGTTCATATTTCAGACGAAAAAAAAAAAACACGCCAAAAAATGTTTAATACATCGGAACATAGTGTATATGCAAGTACTTCATATCTTATCTTGTATAGGGAACAATAACAAACAAACAAACAAACAAAAAATAATAAATAAATAAATAAAATCTTTGTCTCATTTAACTTCAAAATCTGTGGTAGGAGGCATCCATTCGAAAACAGATAAATACGATTCGCTGATTTCACAACCCTGTTCCTTTGTCGTTCCTTCCCCACCCCCTTGTTTTTAATTCGTCATGCTCTTTCTACCATGTCAAAAAAGGAGCATGGTTAACAGTATCTGATTTTAACGTTGTTTGATCTAAAACATATATATATATATATATATATATATATATATATATATATGTAGCATTTTCCTTCTCTGCTCATAAGCGAATGAATTGGTCTGATGGCAAAAAAGAAGGAAAAGAAAAGAGAAGAAAAGTGCCAGAAGACCTTGAACTTCAAATGTTATCTGTTTTCTTCTTTCTTTTCGGATTTTTTAAAAAAACACTGTCCTCTGCTGTATACTTTTTATTTTACAATTATTTTAGTATGGGCTTCATTGTTAATGCGCCTGAATTCCAACTTCTAACTTTGCATTTCACACCTATGATTTACGGTTATTTGTAATTTCACGTTTAATAAAGACAAGTATTTAAATTATGTGTATTTTAAATAAATTATTTAAATACATCTTTTTTTATGTATAAAGTTTGTTTTAAAATTATTGTTCAAAGCCTTTGTACTTTAAAAAAAAAACTTTTCCAAAATCAATGCAAATCAACTGTGCTCCCATCTTTGGAGATCTTTTAAATTATATGTTTGTGGACGTTTATATGTTTGTGGCCAATCCTTTCGACAATGAGATCTCGGAAACTATTAAAACATGACCATTATTTCTTTATTACATTTTTACGGGTACACTGGAAATGTTGAAATTAGAAAAAAACTAAAGCACCATATCCTACGCATTATACATTCCAACACGACATAGTTGCATATAGGGGTTGTATATGTCTCAGGCGTTTGTTTCATGGACAAATAATAATGAAAAAGGAAGGATATCCATTTCTCCAGTCTAAGATGTGTATTTTTGGAGTGTTTTGCCCAATGAACACCATATATTATTGACATTATAATTAATTGTGTATGTAATGTATTTGCTTATTACATACTGCATGCAAGAAGAAAGAAAATACTGATCATATATGAATTAGAATCTCCAACCGAAAGTATGCTCAATCTTGCAAACGGTGCAAGATATTGAAAAAATAATCGATAAAATCTCCTCTTTATGATCTCCCTTGCCGATTTTTTTTTCTTTTAAATCAAGACGTCTTTCGCCCGTGTCTGTAAAGGGATCCGCACAGATGTGAGGAATGACAAGGAGATTCATGCTCTGCTCCAAGAACATTGCCAGAACGAACT
>NW_027657930.1:0-16922 GCF_964235325.1 Thermobia domestica
GGTGTGGATTCCAAAATCTTCATCTCACCCAGTAGTTTTGTTAAGTTTAAAATTATTTACAAGTAGAAGTACCAGGTGTGGATTCCAAAATCTTCATCTCACCCAGTAGTTTTGTTAAGTTTAAAATTATTTACAAGTAGAAGGACCAGGTGTGGATTCCAAAATCTTCATCTCACCCAGTAGTTTTGTTAAGTTTAAAATTATTTACAAGTAGAAGTACCAGGTGTGGATTCCAAAATCTTCATCTCACCCAGTAGTTTTGTTAAGTTTAAAATTATTTACAAGTAGAAGTACCAGGTGTGGATTCCAAAATCTTCATCTCACCCAGTAGTTTTGTTAAGTTTAAAATTATTTACAAGTAGAAGTACCAGGTGTGGATTCCAAAATCTTCATCTCACCCAGTAGTTTTGTTAAGTTTAAAATTATTTACAAGTAGAAGTACCAGGTGTGGATTCCAAAATCTTCATCTCACCCAGTAGTTTTGTTAAGTTTAAAATTATTTACAAGTAGAAGTACCAGGTGCTGGTGTGGATTCCAAAATCTTCATCTCACCCAGTAGTTTTGTTAAGTTTAAAATTATTTACAAGTAGAAGTACCAGGTGTGGATTCCAAAATCTTCATCTCACCCAGTAGTTTTGTTAAGTTTAAAATTATTTACAAGTAGAAGTACCAGGTGTTGATTCCAAAATCTTCATCTCACCCAGTAGTTTTGTTAAGTTTAAAATTATTTACTAGTAGAAATACCAGGTGTTGATTCCAAAATCTTCATCTCACCCAGTAGTTTTGTTAAGTTTAAAATTATTTACAAGTAGAAGTACCAGGTGTTGATTCCAAAATCTTCATCTCACCCAGTAGTTTTGTTAAGTTTAAAATTATTTACAAGTAGAAGTACCAGGTGTGGATTTCAAAATCTTCATCTCACCCAGTAGTTTTGTTAAGTTTAAAATTATTTACAAGTAGAAGTACCAGGTGTGGATTCCAAAATCTTCATCTCACCCAGTAGTTTTGTTAAGTTTAAAATTATTTACAAGTAGAAGTACCAGGTGTTGATTCCAAAATCTTCATCTCACCCAGTAGTTTTGTTAAGTTTAAAATTATTTACTAGTAGAAATACCAGGTGTTGATTCCAAAATCTTCATCTCACCCAGTAGTTTTGTTATGTTTAAAATTATTTACAAGTAGAAGTACCAGGTGTGGATTCCAAAATCTTCATCTCACCCAGTAGTTTTTTAAGTTTAAAATTATTTACAAGTAGAAGTACCAGGTGTTGATTCCAAAATCTTCATCTCACCCAGTAGTTTTGTTAAGTTTAAAATTATTTACAAGTAGAAGTACCAGGTGTTGATTCCAAAATCTTCATCTCACCCAGTAGTTTTGTTAAGTTTAAAATTATTTACTAGTAGAAATACCAGGTGTTGATTCCAAAATCTTCATCTCACCCAGTAGTTTTGTTAAGTTTAAAATTATTTACAAGTAGAAGTACCAGGTGTTGATTCCAAAATCTTCATCTCACCCAGTAGTTTTGTTAAGTTTAAAATTATTTACAAGTAGAAGTACCAGGTGTTGATTCCAAAATCTTCATCTCAGCCAGTAGTTTCGTTATACTTAAAATTATTTACAAGTAGAAGTACCAGGTGTTGATTCCAAAATCTTCATCTCACCCAGTAGTTTCGTTAAGTTTAAAATTATTTACAAGTAGAAGTACCAGGTGTTGATTCCAAAATCTTCATCTCACCCAGTAGTTTTGTTAAGTTTAAAATTATTTACAAGTAGAAGTACCAGGTGTTGATTCCAAAATCTTCATCTCACCCAGTAGTTTTGTTAAGTTTAAAATTATTTACAAGTAGAAGTACCAGGTGTTGATTCCAAAATCTTCATCTCACCCAGTAGTTTCGTTAAGTTTAAAATTATTTACTAGTAGAAATACCAGGTGTTGATTCCAAAATCTTCATCTCACACAGTAGTTTTGTTAAGTTTAAAATTATTTACAAGTAGAAGGACCAGGTGTGGATTCCAAAATCTTCATCTCACCCAGTAGTTTTGTTAAGTTTAAAATTATTTACAAGTAGAAGGACCAGGTGTGGATTCCAAAATATTCATCTCACCCAGTAGTTTTGTTAAGTTTAAAATTATTTACAAGTAGAAGTACCAGGTGTGGATTCCAAAATCTTCATCTCACCCAGTAGTTTTGTTAAGTTTAAAATTATTTACAAGTAGAAGTACCAGGTGTGGATTCCAAAATCTTCATCTCACCCAGTAGTTTTGTTAAGTTTAAAATTATTTACAAGTAGAAGTACCAGGTGTGGATTCCAAAATCTTCATCTCACCCAGTAGTTTTGTTAAGTTTAAAATTATTTACTAGTAGAAATACCAGGTGTTGATTCCAAAATCTTCATCTCACCCAGTAGTTTTGTTAAGTTTAAAATTATTTACAAGTAGAAGAACCAGGTGTGGATTCCAAAATCTTCATCTCACCCAGTAGTTTTGTTAAGTTTAAAATTATTTACAAGTAGAAGGACCAGGTGTGGATTCTTAAATCTTCATCTCACCCAGTAGTTTTGTTATGTTTAAAATTATTTACAAGTAGAAGGACCAGGTGTGGATTCCAAAATCTTCATCTCACCCAGTAGTTTTGTTAAGTTTAAAATTATTTACAAGTAGAAGGACCAGGTGTGGATTCCAAAATCTTCATCTCACCCAGTAGTTTTGTTATGTTTAAAATTATTTAATAGTAGAAATACCAGGTGTGGCTTCCAAAATCTTCATCTCACCCAGTAGTTCTGTTAAGTTTAAAATTATTTACAAGTAGAAGTACCAGGTGTTGATTCCAAAATCTTCATCTCACCCAGTAGTTTTGTTAAGTTTAAAATTATTTACAAGTAGAAATACCAGGTGTGGCTTCCAAAATCTTCATCTCACCCAGTAGTTTTGTTAAGTTTAAAATTATTTACAAGTAGAAGGACCAGGTGTTGATTCCAAAATCTTCATCTCACCCAGTAGTTTTGTTAAGTTTAAAATTATTTACAAGTAGAAGTACCAGGTGTGGATTCCAAAATCTTCATCTCACCCAGTAGTTTTGTTAAGTTTAAAATTATTTACAAGTAGAAATACCAGGTGTGGCTTCCAAAATCTTCATCTCACCCAGTAGTTTTGTTAAGTTTAAAATTATTTACAAGTACAAGAACCAGGTGTGGATTCCAAAATCTTCATCTCACCCAGTAGTTTTGTTAAGTTTAAAATTATTTACAAGTAGAAGTACCAGGTGTTGATTCCAAAATCTTCATCTCACCCAGTAGTTTTGTTAAGTTTAAAATTATTTACCACTAGAAATACCAGGTGTTGATTCCAAAATCTTCATCTCACCCAGTAGTTTTGTTAAGTTTAAAATTATTTACAAGTAGAAGGACCAGGTGTGGATTCCAAAATCTTCATCTCACCCAGTAGTTTTGTTAAGTTTAAAATTATTTACAAGTAGAAGGACCAGGTGTGGATTCCAAAATCTTCATCTCACCCAGTAGTTTTGTTATGTTTAAAATTATTTACAAGTAGAAGGACCAGGTGTGGATTCCAAAATCTTCATCTCACCCAGTAGTTTTGTTATGTTTAAAATTATTTACAAGTAGAAATTATTTACAAGTAGAAGTACCAGGTGTGGATTCCAAAATCTTCATCTCACCCAGTAGTTTTGTTAAGTTTAGAATTATTTACAAGTAGAAGTACCAGGTGTGGATTCCAAAATCTTCATCTCACCCAGTAGTTTTGTTAAGTTTAAAATTATTTACAAGTAGAAGTACCAGGTGTGGATTCCAAAATCTTCATCTCACCCAGTAGTTTTGTTAAGTTTAAAATTATTTACAAGTAGAAGTACCAGGTGTGGATTCCAAAATCTTCATCTCACCCAGTAGTTTTGTTAAGTTTAAAATTATTTACAAGTAGAAGTACCAGGTGTTGATTCCAAAATCTTCATCTCACCCAGTAGTTTTGTTAAGTTTAAAATTATTTACAAGTAGAAGTACCAGGTGTTGATTCCAAAATCTTCATCTCACCCAGTAGTTTTGTTAAGTTTAAAATTATTTACTAGTAGAAATACCAGGTGTTGATTCCAAAATCTTCATCTCACCCAGTAGTTTTGTTAAGTTTAAAATTATTTACAAGTAGAAGTACCAGGTGTTGATTCCAAAATCTTCATCTCACCCAGTAGTTTTGTTAAGTTTAAAATTATTTACAAGTAGAAGTACCAGGTGTTGATTCCAAAATCTTCATCTCACCCAGTAGTTTTGTTAAGTTTAAAATTATTTACAAGTAGAAGTACCAGGTGTGGATTCCAAAATCTTCATCTCACCCAGTAGTTTTGTTAAGTTTAAAATTATTTACAAGTAGAAGTACCAGGTGTGGATTCCAAAATCTTCATCTCACCAAGTAGTTTTGTTAAGTTTAAAATTATTTACTAGTAGAAATACCAGGTGTTGATTCCAAAATCTTCATCTCACCCAGTAGTTTTGTTATGTTTAAAATTATTTACAAGTAGAAGTACCAGGTGTGGATTCCAAAATCTTCATCTCACCCAGTAGTTTTTTAAGTTTAAAATTATTTACAAGTAGAAGTACCAGGTGTTGATTCCAAAATCTTCATCTCACCCAGTAGTTTTGTTAAGTTTAAAATTATTTACAAGTAGAAGTACCAGGTGTTGATTCCAAAATCTTCATCTCACCCAGTAGTTTTGTTAAGTTTAAAATTATTTACTAGTAGAAATACCAGGTGTTGATTCCAAAATCTTCATCTCACCCAGTAGTTTTGTTAAGTTTAAAATTATTTACAAGTAGAAGTACCAGGTGTTGATTCCAAAATCTTCATCTCACCCAGTAGTTTTGTTAAGTTTAAAATTATTTACAAGTAGAAGTACCAGGTGTTGATTCCAAAATCTTCATCTCAGCCAGTAGTTTCGTTATACTTAAAATTATTTACAAGTAGAAGTACCAGGTGTTGATTCCAAAATCTTCATCTCACCCAGTAGTTTCGTTAAGTTTAAAATTATTTACAAGTAGAAGTACCAGGTGTTGATTCCAAAATCTTCATCTCACCCAGTAGTTTTGTTAAGTTTAAAATTATTTACAAGTAGAAGTACCAGGTGTTGATTCCAAAATCTTCATCTCACCCAGTAGTTTTGTTAAGTTTAAAATTATTTACAAGTAGAAGTACCAGGTGTTGATTCCAAAATCTTCATCTCACCCAGTAGTTTTGTTAAGTTTAAAATTATTTACTAGTAGAAATACCAGGTGTTGATTCCAAAATCTTCATCTCACCCAGTAGTTTTGTTAAGTTTAAAATTTTTTACAAGTAGAAGTACCAGGTGTGGATTCCAAAATCTTCATCTCACCCAGTAGTTTTGTTAAGTTTAAAATTATTTACAAGTAGAAGTACCAGGTGTGGATTCCAAAATCTTCATCTCACCCAGTAGTTTTCTTAAGTTTAAAATTATTTACAAGTAGAAGTACCAGGTGTGGATTCCAAAATCTTCATCTCACCCAGTAGTTTTGTTAAGTTTAAAATTATTTACAAGTAGAAGTACCAGGTGTGGATTCCAAAATCTTCATCTCACCCAGTAGTTTTGTTAAGTTTAAAATTATTTACAAGTAGAAGGACCAGGTCTGGATTCCAAATTCTTCATCTCACCCAGTAGTTTTGTTAAGTTTAAAATTATTTACAAGTAGAAGGACCAGGTGTGGATTCCAAAATCTTCATCTCACCCAGTAGTTTTGTTATGTTTAAAATTATTTACTAGTAGAAATACCAGGTGTTGATTCCAAAATCTTCATCTCACCCAGTAGTTTTGTTATGTTTAAAATTATTTACAAGTAGAAGTACCAGGTGTGGATTCCAAAATCTTCATCTCACCCAGTAGTTTTGTTAAGTTTAAAATTATTTACAAGTAGAAGTACCAGGTGTGGATTCCAAAATCTTCATCTCACCCAGTAGTTTTGTTAAGTTTAAAATTATTTACTAGTAGAAATACCAGGTGTTGATTCCAAAATCTTCATCTCACCCAGTAGTTTTGTTATGTTTAAAATTATTTACAAGTAGAAGTACCAGGTGTGGATTCCAAAATCTTCATCTCACCCAGTAGTTTTGTTAAGTTTAAAATTATTTACAAGTAGAAGTACCAGGTGTGGATTCCAAAATCTTCATCTCACCCAGTAGTTTTGTTAAGTTTAAAATTATTTACAAGTAGAAGTACCAGGTGTGGATTCCAAAATCTTCATCTCACCCAGTAGTTTTGTTAAGTTTAAAATTATTTACAAGTAGAAGTACCAGGTGTTGATTCCAAAATCTTCATCTCACCCAGTAGTTTTGTTAAGTTTAAAATTATTTACAAGTAGAAGTACCAGGTGTTGATTCCAAAATCTTCATCTCACCCAGTAGTTTTGTTAAGTTTAAAATTATTTACAAGTAGAAGTACCAGGTGTGGATTCCAAAATCTTCATCTCACCCAGTAGTTTTGTTAAGTTTAAAATTATTTACAAGTAGAAGTACCAGGTGTGGATTCCAAAATCTTCATCTCACCCAGTAGCTTTGTTAAGTTTAAAATTATTTACAAGTAGAAGTACCAGGTGTGGATTCCAAAATCTTCATCTCACCCAGTAGTTTTGTTAAGTTTAAAATTATTTACAAGTAGAAGTACCAGGTGTGGATTCCAAAATCTTCATCTCACCCAGTAGTTTTGTTAAGTTTAAAATTATTTACTAGTAGAAATACCAGGTGTGGATTCCAAAATCTTCATCTCACCCAGTAGTTTTGTTATGTTTAAAATTATTTACAAGTAGAAGTACCAGGTGTGGATTCCAAAATCTTCATCTCACCCAGTAGTTTTGTTATGTTTAAAATTATTTACAAGTAGAAGTACCAGGTGTTGATTCCAAAATCTTCATCTCACCCAGTAGTTTTGTTAAGTTTAAAATTATTTACAAGTAGAAGTACCAGGTGTTGATTCCAAAATCTTCATCTCACCCAGTAGTTTTGTTAAGTTTAAAATTATTTACAAGTAGAAGTACCAGGTGTGGATTCCAAAATCTTCATCTCACCCAGTAGTTTTG
This sequence comes from Thermobia domestica, assembly GCF_964235325.1. Taxonomy (NCBI): domain Eukaryota; kingdom Metazoa; phylum Arthropoda; class Insecta; order Zygentoma; family Lepismatidae; genus Thermobia; species Thermobia domestica. The sequence continues at coordinate 7,092 of NW_027657930.1, forward strand.
TTAAGTTTAAAATTATTTACAAGTAGAAGTACCAGGTGTGGATTCCAAAATCTTCATCTCACCCAGTAGTTTTGTTAAGTTTAAAATTATTTACAAGTAGAAGTACCAGGTTTGGATTCCAAAATCTTCATCTCACCCAGTAGTTTTGTTAAGTTTAAAATTATTTACAAGTAGAAGTACCAGGTGTGGATTCCAAAATCTTCATCTCACCCAGTAGTTTTGTTAAGTTTAAAATTATTTACAAGTAGAAGTACCAGGTTTGGATTCCAAAATCTTCATCTCACCCAGTAGTTTTGTTAAGTTTAAAATTATTTACAAGTAGAAGTACCAGGTGTGGATTCCAAAATCTTCATCTCACCCAGTAGTTTTGTTATGTTTAAAATTATTTACAAGTAGAAGTACCAGGTGTGGATTCCAAAATCTTCATCTCACCCAGTAGTTTTGTTAAGTTTAAAATTATTTACAAGTAGAAGTACCAGGTGTGGATTCCAAAATCTTCATCTCACCCAGTAGTTTTGTTAAGTTTAAAATTATTTACAAGTAGAAGTACCAGGTGTGGATTCCAAAATCTTCATCTCACCCAGTAGTTTTGTTAAGTTTAAAATTATTTACTAGTAGAAATACCAGGTGTTGATTCCAAAATCTTCATCTCACCCAGTAGTTTTGTTATGTTTAAAATTATTTACAAGTAGAAGTACCAGGTGTTGATTCCAAAATCTTCATCTCACCCAGTAGTTTTGTTATGTTTAAAATTATTTACAAGTAGAAGGACCAGGTGTGGTTTCCAAAATCTTCATCTCACCCAGTAGTTTTGTTAAGTTTAAAATTATTTACTAGTAGAAATACCAGGTGTGGATTCCGATATTTTCATCTCACCCAGTAGTTTTGTTATGTTTAAAATTATTTACAAGTAGAAGTACCAGGTGTGGATTCCAAAATCTTCATCTCACCCAGTAGTTTTGTTAAGTTTAAAATTATTTACTAGTAGAAATACCAGGTGTTGATTCCAAAATCTTCATCTCACCCAGTAGTTTTGTTATGTTTAAAATTATTTACAAGTAGTAGTACCAGGTGTGGATTCCAAAATCTTCATCTCACCCAGTAGTTTTGTTAAGTTTAAAATTATTTACTAGTAGAAATACCAGGTGTTGATTCCAAAATCTTCATCTCACCCAGTAGTTTTGTTATGTTTAAAATTATTTACAAGTAGAAGGACCAGGTGTGGATTCCAAAATCTTCATCTCACCCAGTAGTTTTGTTAACTTTAAAATTATTTACAAGTAGAAAGACCAGGTGTGGATTCCAAAATCTTCATCTCACCCAGTAGTTTTGCTAAGTTTAAAATTATTTACTAGTAGAAATACCAGGTGTTGATTCCAAAATCTTCATCTCACCCAGTAGTTTTGTTAAGTTTAAAATTATTTACAAGTAGAAGGACCAGGTGTGGATTCCAAAATCTTCATCTCACCCAGTAGTTTTGTTAAGTTTAAAGTTATTTACAAGTAGAAGGACCAGGTGTGGATTCCAAAATCTTCATCTCACCCAGTAGTTTTGTTAAGTTTAAAATTATTTACAAGTAGAAAGACCAGGTGTGGATTCCAAAATCTTCATCTCACCCAGTAGTTTTGTTAAGTTTAAAATTATTTACAAGTAGAAGGACCAGGTGTGGATTCCAAAATCTTCATCTCACCCAGTAGTTTTGTTAAGTTTAAAATTATTTACAAGTAGAAGGACCAGGTGTGGATTCCAAAATCTTCATCTCACCCAGTAGTTTTGTTATGTTTAAAATTATTTACAAGTAGAAGGACCAGGTGTGGATTCCAAAATCTTCATCTCACCCAGTAGTTTTGTTATGTTTAAAATTATTTACAAGTAGAAGGACCAGGTGTGGATTCCAAAATCTTCATCTCACCCAGTAGTTTTGTTATGTTTAAAATTATTTACTAGTAGAAATACCAGGTGTTGATTCCAAAATCTTCATCTCACCCAGTAGTTTTGTTATGTTTAAAATTATTTACAAGTAGAAGGACCAGGTGTTGATTCCAAAATCTTCATCTCACCCAGTAGTTTTGTTAAGTTTAAAATTATTTACAAGTAGAAGGACCAGGTGTGGATTCCAAAATCTTCATCTCACCCAGTAGTTTTGTTATGTTTAAAATTATTTACAAGTAGAAGGACCAGGTGTGGATTCCAAAATCTTCATCTCACCCAGTAGTTTTGTTATGTTTAAAATTATTTGCTAGTAGAAGTACCAGGTGTGGATTCCAAAATCTTCATCTCACTCAGTAGTTTTGTTAAGTTTAAAATTATTTGCTAGTAGAAGGACCAGGTGTGGATTCCAAAATCTTCATCTCACCCAGTAGTTTTGTTAAGTTTAAAATTATTTACAAGTAGAAGGACCAGGTGTGGATTCCAAAATCTTCATCTCACCCAGTAGTTTTGTTAAGTTTAAAATTATTTACAAGTAGAAGGACCAGGTGTGGATTCCAAAATCTTCATCTCACCCAGTAGTTTTGTTAAGTTTAAAATTATTTGCTAGTAGAAGGACCAGGTGTGGATTCCAAAATCTTCATCTCACCCAGTAGTTTTGTTAAGTTTAAAATTATTTACAAGTAGAAGGACCAGGTGTGGATTCCAAAATCTTCATCTCACCCAGTAGTTTTGTTATGTTTAAAATTATTTACAAGTAGAAATACCAGGTGTGGATTCCAAAATCTTCATCTCACCCAGTAGTTTTGTTAAGTTTAAAATTATTTACAAGTAGAAGTACCAGGTGTGGATTCCAAAATCTTCATCTCACCCAGTAGTTTTGTTAAGTTTAAAATTATTTACAAGTAGAAGTACCAGGTGTGGATTCCAAAATCTTCATCTCACCCAGTAGTTTTGTTAAGTGTAAAATTATTTACAAGTAGAAGTACCAGGTGTGGATTCCAAAATCTTCATCTCACCCAGTAGTTTTGTTAAGTTTAAAATTATTTACAAGTAGAAGTACCAGGTGTGGATTCCAAAATCTTCATCTCACCCAGTAGTTTTGTTAAGTTTAAAATTATTTACAAGTAGAAGTACCAGGTGTTGATTCCAAAATCTTCATCTCACCCAGTAGTTTTGTTAAGTTTAAAATTATTTACAAGTAGAAGTACCAGGTGTGGATTCCAAAATCTTCATCTCACCCAGTAATTTTGTTAAGTTTAAAATTATTTACTAGTAGAAATACCAGGTGTTGATTCCAAAATCTTCATCTCACCCAGTAGTTTTGTTATGTTTAAAATTATTTACAAGTAGAAGTACCAGGTGTGGATTCCAAAATCTTCATCTCACCCAGTAGTTTTGTTAAGTTTAAAATTATTTACTAGTAGAAATACCAGGTGTTGATTCCAAAATCTTCATCTCACCCAGTAGTTTTGTTATGTTTAAAATTATTTACAAGTAGAAGTACCAGGTGTTGATTCCAAAATCTTCATCTCACCCAGTAGTTTTGTTAAGTTTAAAATTATTTACTAGTAGAAATACCAGGTGTTGATTCCAAAATCTTCATCTCACCCAGTAGTTTTGTTATGTTTAAAATTATTTACAAGTAGAAGGACCAGGTGTGGATTCCAAAATCTTCATCTCACCCAGTAGTTTTGTTAAGTTTAAAATTATTTACTAGTAGAAATACCAGGTGTTGATTCCAAAATCTTCATCTCACCCAGTAGTTTTGTTATGTTTAAATATATTTACAAGTAGAAGGACCAGGTGTGGATTCCAAAATCTTCATCTCACCCAGTAGTTTTGTTATGTTTAAAATTATTTACAAGTAGAAGGACCAGGTGTGGATTCCAAAATCTTCATCTCACCCAGTAGTTTTGTTAAGTTTAAAATTATTTACAAGTAGAAGGACCAGGTGTGGTTCCAAAATCTTCATCTCACCCAGTAGTTTTGTTAAGTTTAAAATTATTTACAAGTAGAAGGACCAGGTGTGGATTCCAAAATCTTCATCTCACCCAGTAGTTTTGTTAAGTTTAAAATTATTTACAAGTAGAAGGACCAGGTGTGGATTCCAAAATCTTCATCTCACCCAGTAGTTTTGTTAAGTTTAAAATTATTTACTAGTAGAAATACCAGGTGTTGATTCCAAAATCTTCATCTCACCCAGTAGTTTTGTTATGTTTAAAATTATTTACAAGTAGAAGTACCAGGTGTGGATTCCAAAATCTTCATCTCACCCAGTAGTTTTGTTAAGTTTAAAATTATTTACAAGTAGAAGTACCAGGTGTGGATTCCAAAATCTTCATCTCACCCAGTAGTTTTGTTAAGTTTAAAATTATTTACAAGTAGAAGTACCAGGTGTGGATTCCAAAATCTTCATCTCACCCAGTAGTTTTGTTAAGTTTAAAATTATTTACAAGTAGAAGTACCAGGTGTTGATTCCAAAATCTTCATCTCACCCAGTAGTTTTGTTAAGTTTAAAATTATTTACAAGTAGAAGTACCAGGTGTTGATTCCAAAATCTTCATCTCACCCAGTAGTTTTGTTAAGTTTAAAATTATTTTCAAGTAGAAGTACCAGGTGTGGATTCCAAAATCTTCATCTCACCCAGTAGTTTTGTTAAGTTTAAAATTATTTACAAGTAGAAGTACCAGGTGTGGATTCCAAAATCTTCATCTCACCCAGTAGTTTTGTTAAGTTTAAAATTATTTCCAAGTAGAAGTACCAGGTGTGGATTCCAAAATCTTCATCTCACCCAGTAGTTTTGTTAAGTTTAAAATTATTTACAAGTAGAAGTACCAGGTGTGGATTCCAAAATCTTCATCTCACCCAGTAGTTTTGTTAAGTTTAAAATTATTTACTAGTAGAAATACCAGGTGTGGATTCCAAAATCTTCATCTCACCCAGTAGTTTTGTTATGTTTAAAATTATTTACAAGTAGAAGTACCAGGTGTGGATTCCAAAATCTTCATCTCACCCAGTAGTTTTGTTATGTTTAAAATTATTTACAAGTAGAAGTACCAGGTGTTGATTCCAAAATCTTCATCTCACCCAGTAGTTTTGTTAAGTTTAAAATTATTTACAAGTAGAAGTACCAGGTGTGGATTCCAAAATCTTCATCTCACCCAGTAGTTTTGTTAAGTTTAAAATTATTTACTAGTAGAAATACCAGGTGTTGATTCCAAAATCTTCATCTCACCCAGTAGTTTTTTTTAAGTTTAAAATTATTTACAAGTAGAAGTACCAGGTGTGGATTCCAAAATCTTCATCTCACCCAGTAGTTTTGTTAAGTTTAAAATTATTTACTAGTAGAAATACCAGGTGTTGATTCCAAAATCTTCATCTCACCCAGTAGTTTTGTTATGTTTAAAATTATTTACTAGTAGAAATACCAGGTGTTGATTCCAAAATCTTCATCTCACCCAGTAGTTTTGTTATGTTTAAAATTATTTACAAGTAGAAGGACCAGGTGTGGATTCCAAATCTTCATCTCACCCAGTAGTTTTGTTAAGTTTAAAATTATTTACTAGTAGAAATACCAGGTGTGGATTCCGACATTTTCATCTCACCCAGTAGTTTTGTTATGTTTAAAATTATTTACAAGTAGAAGTACCAGGTGTGGATTCCAAAATCTTCATCTCACCCAGTAGTTTTGTTAAGTTTAAAATTATTTACTAGTAGAAATACCAGGTGTTGATTCCAAAATCTTCATCTCACCCAGTAGTTTTGTTATGTTTAAAATTATTTACAAGTAGAAGTACCAGGTGTGGATTCCAAAATCTTCATCTCACCCAGTAGTTTTGTTAAGTTTAAAATTATTTACTAGTAGAAATACCAGGTGTTGATTCCAAAATCTTCATCTCACCCAGTAGTTTTGTTATGTTTAAAATTATTTACAAGTAGAAGGACCAGGTGTGGATTCCAAAATCTTCATCTCACCCAGTAGTTTTGTTAACTTTAAAATTATTTACAAGTAGAAAGACCAGGTGTGGATTCCAAAATCTTCATCTCACCCAGTAGTTTTGCTAAGTTTAAAATTATTTACTAGTAGAAATACCAGGTGTTGATTCCAAAATCTTCATCTCACCCAGTAGTTTTGTTAAGTTTAAAATTATTTACAAGTAGAAGGACCAGGTGTGGATTCCAAAATCTTCATCTCACCCAGTAGTTTTGTTAAGTTTAAAATTATTTGCTAGTAGAAGGACCAGGTGTGGATTCCAAAATCTTCATCTCACCCAGTAGTTTTGTTAAGTTTAAAGTTATTTACAAGTAGAAGGACCAGGTGTGGATTCCAAAATCTTCATCTCACCCAGTAGTTTTGTTATGTTTAAAATTATTTGCTAGTAGAAGGACCAGGTGTGGATTCCAAAATCTTCATCTCACCCAGTAATTTTGTTAAGTTTAAAATTATTTGCTAGTAGAAGGACCAGGTGTGGATTCCAAAATCTTCATCTCACCCAGTAGTTTTGTTAAGTTTAAAATTATTTACAAGTAGAAGTACCAGGTGTGGATTCTTAAATCTTCATCTCACCCAGTAGTTTTGTTAAGTTTAAAATTATTTACAAGTAGAAGTACCAGGTGTGGATTCTTAAATCTTCATCTCACCCAGTAGTTTTGTTAAGTTTAAAATTATTTACAAGTAGAAATACCAGGTGTGGATTCCAAAATCTTCATCTCACCCAGTAGTTTTGTTAAGTTTAAAATTATTTACAAGTAGAAGTACCAGGTGTGGATTCTTAAATCTTCATCTCACCCAGTAGTTTTGTTAAGTTTTAAATTATTTACAAGTAGAAATACCAGGTGTGGATTCCAAAATCTTCATCTCACCCAGTAGTTTTGTTAAGTTTAAAATTATTTACAAGTAGAAGTACCAGGTGTGGATTCCAAAATCTTCATCTCACCCAGTAGTTTTGTTAAGTTTAAAATTATTTACTAGTAGAAATACCAGGTGTGGATTCCAAAATCTTCATCTCACCCAGTAGTTTTGTTAAGTTTAAAATTATTTACAAGTAGAAGTACCAGGTGTGGATTCCAAAATCTTCATCTCACCCAGTAGTTTTGTTAAGTTTAAAATTATTTACTAGTAGAAATACCAGGTGTTGATTCCAAAATCTTCATCTCACCCAGTAGTTTTGTTATGTTTAAAATTATTTACAAGTAGAAGTACCAGGTGTGGATTCCAAAATCTTCATCTCACCCAGTAGTTTTGTTATGTTTAAAATTATTTGCAAGTAGAAGGACCAGGTGTGGATTCCAAAATCTTCATCTCACCCAGTAGTTTTGTTAAGTTTAAAATTATTTGCTAGTAGAAGGACCAGGTGTTGATTCCAAAATCTTCATCTCACCCAGTAGTTTTGTTAAGTTTAAAATTATTTACAAGTAGAAGGACCAGGTGTTGATTCCAAAATCTTCATCTCACCCAGTAGTTTTGTTATGTTTAAAATTATTTACTAGTAGAAATACCAGGTGTTGATTCCAAAATCTTCATCTCACCCAGTAGTTTTGTTAAGTTTAAAATTATTTACAAGTAGAAGTACCAGGTGTGGATTCCAAAAATCTTCATCTCACCCAGTAGTTTTGTTATGTTTAAAATTATTTACTAGTAGAAATACCAGGTGTTGATTCCAAAATCTTCATCTCACCCAGTAGTTTTGTTAAGTTTAAAATTATTTACAAGTAGAAGTACCAGGTGTTGATTCCAAAATCTTCATCTCACCCAGTAGTTTTGTTAAGTTTAAAATTATTTACAAGTAGAAGGACCAGGTGTGGATTCCAAAATCTTCATCTCACCCAGTAGTTTTGTTAAGTTTAAAATTATTTACAAGTAGAAGGACCAGGTGTGGATTCCAAAATCTTCATCTCACCCAGTAGTTTTGTTATGTTTAAAATTATTTACAAGTAGAAGGACCAGGTGTGGATTCCAAAATCTTCATCTCACCCAGTAGTTTTGTTAAGTTTAAAATTATTTGCTAGTAGAAGGACCAGGTGTGGATTCCAAAATCTTCATCTCACCCAGTAGTTTTGTTAAGTTTAAAATTATTTGCTAGTAGAAGGACCAGGTGTTGATTCCAAAATCTTCATCTCACCCAGTAGTTTTGTTAAGTTTAAAATTATTTACAAGTAGAAATACCAGGTGTGGATTCCAAAATCTTCATCTCACCCAGTAGTTTTGTTAAGTTTAAAATTATTTACTAGTAGAAATACCAGGTGTTGATTCCAAAATCTTCATCTCACCCAGTAGTTTTGTTATGTTTAAAATTATTTACAAGTAGAAGGACCAGGTGTGGATTCCAAAATCTTCATCTCACCCAGTAGTTTTGTTAAGTTTAAAATTATTTACAAGTAGAAGGACCAGGTGTGGATTCCAAAATCTTCATCTCACCCAGTAGTTTTGTTAAGTTTAAAATTATTTACTAGTAGAAATACCAGGTGTTGATTCCAAAATCTTCATCTCACCCAGTAGTTTTGTTAAGTTTAAAATTATTTACAAGTAGAAGGACCAGGTGTGGATTCCAAAATCTTCATCTCACCCAGTAGTTTTGTTAAGTTTAAAATTATTTGCTAGTAGAAGGACCAGGTGTGGATTCCAAAATCTTCATCTCACCCAGTAGTTTTGTTAAGTTTAAAGTTATTTACAAGTAGAAGGACCAGGTGTGGATTCCAAAATCTTCATCTCACCCAGTAGTTTTGTTAAGTTTAAAATTATTTACAAGTAGAAGTACCAGGTGTGGATTCCAAAATCTTCATCTCACCCAGTAGTTTTGTTAAGTTTAAAATTATTTACAAGTAGAAGGACCAGGTGTGGATTCCAAAATCTTCATCTCACCCAGTAGTTTTGTTAAGTTTAAAATTATTTACAAGTAGAAGGACCAGGTGTGGATTCCAAAATCTTCATCTCACCCAGTAGTTTTGTTATGTTTAAAATTATTTACTAGTAGAAATACCAGGTGTTGATTCCAAAATCTTCATCTCACCCAGTAGTTTTGTTAAGTTTAAAATTATTTACAAGTAGAAGGACCAGGTGTGGATTCCAAAATCTTCATCTCACCCAGTAGTTTTGTTAAGTTTAAAATTATTTACAAGTAGAAGGACCAGGTGTGGATTCCAAAATCTTCATCTCACCCAGTAGTTTTGTTAAGTTTAAAATTATTTACAAGTAGAAGGACCAGGTGTGGATTCCAAAATCTTCATCTCACCCAGTAGTTTTGTTATGTTTAAAATTATTTGCTAGTAGAAGGACCAGGTGTGGATTCCAAAATCTTCATCTCACCCAGTAGTTTTGTTAAGTTTAAAATTATTTACAAGTAGAAGGACCAGGTGTGGATTCCAAAATCTTCATCTCACCCAGTAGTTTTGTTAAGTTTAAAATTATTTACAAGTAGAAGGACCAGGTGTGGATTCCAAAATCTTCATCTCACCCAGTAGTTTTGTTAAGTTTAAAATTATTTACAAGTAGAAGGACCAGGTGTGGATTCCAAAATCTTCATCTCACCCAGTAGTTTTGTTAAGTTTAAAATTATTTACAAGTAGAAGGACCAGGTGTGGATTCCAAAATCTTCATCTCACCCAGTAGTTTTGTTAAGTTTAAAATTATTTACAAGTAGAAATACCAGGTGTGGATTCCAAAATCTTCATCTCACCCAGTAGTTTTGTTAAGTTTAAAATTATTTACAAGTAGAAGGACCAGGTGTAAATTCCAAAATCTTCATCTCACCCAGTAGTTTTGTTAAGTTTAAAATTATTTACAAGTAGAAGGACCAGGTGTGGATTCCAAGATCTTCATCTCACCCAGTAGTTTTGTTAAGTTTAAAATTATTTACAGGTAGAAGGACCAGGTGTGGATTCCAAAATCTTCATCTCACC
>NW_027657931.1:0-16911 GCF_964235325.1 Thermobia domestica
CAGTGTTTTCCGATTTCCTGTTACAAAACAAAAACTCCATACATGAAAGAAAATGACCTTTGAAACCACACAGCGCAAAACTTTCTAGCTTTCAGGATGAGGTGTGGAAAATTTTAGAAGAAAACACACTTGAAGAATTCAATAACATCTAACTGAAACGTTAAGAATGCTGTGAGAGGAATTTTTCATACTGATGTATCTTTACTTGAGAGGTAATTCCAGATTCTCTACCTCCTATGAAGAATGCCTTCTGCAAGTATCCTCATGGTTTAAATTTATTATTATTGAATGATTCTCTATGATTTTATATATACATACAGGGTGTCTCAAAAAAAATATCCCCTGACATAGGATAATTCTGTTACCGTCTCCAAATATGATGTTTTCAATCTAAAGTGAAGTTTTTTTTTTTTTTTTTTTTTTAACATCGGACGAGCCGTTTAGGCTGTACACTCTTTATGCGCCCAATGTTAAATGAAAATGCAACGTTGCCTTTTACCTGGACCCACAACATAAATGAATGAAGTTACTGTCTTTTACACTAACGTGTCGATTGCCAGCCCCCATTCACCATACTCTTACAAAATGTATCCACCTTCCGCCCGCCCTCCTCTCCCCCAGCCCCTCTATTAATGGGAACATTGCATTTTCATTTAACATTGGGCGCATAAAGAGTGTACAGCCCAAGTGGCTCGTCCGATTTAAAAAATTCCTTCACTTTAGATTGGAAATATATTTGAAGATGGTTTCCCCTCTTAGATTTTGTTCTAACTCTAATAATAATAATAGAGTTACCTTATGTTAGGGGACTTTTGAGACACCCTGTATATTACACTGCTGAAAGTTTTTGTGTTATGTAATCTCAAAGTTGATTTTCTCATATATTCCGAAACCCATAACTCAAAAACAAAGCTGATTTCAACTTCTGGTTGCATAGGTTTTTGGTTTATCTTCCTCCATTTGACTTTTTAAAAAATCACAATAACAGTATATATCATACGTGATCGATGAAAATCATCTGATCTAAGCCGAACTTGCATATCGGTAGATCTTAACGACTAGCTTAATACGCATATAAAATATTCTGGTGTGGAGGCCTTTGGTTAATTAAGAGTATAGCGTCCCGCTCAGCACAGAAAAGAAAATGTATTTGCTGCCTCACCTGCTCTATACAACATGAAAAAAAGAAAAGACCAAAAAAACTTCAACAAACTATTTCACTTATGAAGGAAAACAGGACTACGTCATTTATAAATAGAAACCACATCCCAAATAAAATGATATAGTTTGATTGGGACAAATTTTTCGAATAAAATTTTACCTCGCAATTGACTCCAGCGTATGGCCAAGGTCCAGCCCCTGCTCCAATAATAAAAGCGCCTGGTAGTTCTGCGAGTGTGGCCACATCTTTTAAATTGTAGAGCTTCTCTTTTTTTACAAGTGGTAGAAGATAAGGAACTCCGCCAATTTCTACCAACCTATTACCACCGTTAAGACCTGAAATTGACCAAAAAATATTAAAAAGTTCAGTAAAAGAGGTTTAGTATCTCAGAAAAGTAATGAGCTTCCGTTCAAGTGGTAAATGCTCTTAACGAAATTATTATTTCTAGTAAATGTTTTCACAGGTAAAAACTACGGATATCTGATGGAAGTTAAGAAGCAAATATTTGTGATTTAAAACAAAACTGAACAGCCCTTAGAGTCACCAACCAGCTCGTGGCGTTCATGTCTTTGGCGTGATGTGTGTTCAGCACAACGACTCCCGTCGCCGTTAATGCTTGCTTTCTAGACCAGAGTTCGCTACTTCTTTCTTTCAGCTAGCTCCTCAATACTCCTCACGATGTTAGGTGGATGTCAAATATCAGCGCCATATGACGAGTACGAACGGCCACCAATCTTTCCGCTGACCACATCCGCCACTGCTTGACTTCATTGATCTCACGAAAAGTGTTATTCTAGTGCGGATAGTGCGTTAGCAAATACTTTTGATTATACCATTAAAATCAACTTCATACTAAAAAGGACTCTTGCAAGATAAAACCACTAAAAATACATATACGATATTTTACTGCATTTTAAGAAGGATAATTTTTCTTCCTCTGTTATGAAACCAGAGGAGATGACGAAACGACGGTAAGACAAATTGTTCATTGGACATCACCCATCTTCCACACCAGAAGATAGATTTTGTCGTTCAACTGTGGAGTAGCGATTTTGTTTCAACTGTAAAAACATACCAAGTGCAATCAATGCACCCGCCAAGTGTGTACTACGTAATGTAATTCCATTTCTTTAGACGGAAGGGCATAATACAGATGCAATTCATTGTCGCATGAGTAAGGTTTATCCTGGGAATTTTTAAATGATGGCTGTGCACGACTGCTGCAGAGAGTTTAAAGAAAGGAACTCTATATGTGATGGCTATGCGCACGAGTGCTGGAGAGTTTAAAGAGGAACTTACCAACGTACAAGACGAGAGTAGGTAATGCTGCAGTTCTATGGCAGCAGAAAATGCGTGACAAACGTGTGAATCACGTGATTCGTGAAAGGCGTTGGTTAGGATTTCTGAACTGTCTGATATTGGAATTTCAGGAAACTCAGCAGCCGCCTAGAGAAATCGAACTGCATCACGTAGTACATACTTGCCAGGCACTTTAATTGCACTGGGTAGGTTTTCACGCTCACTGTCCACAATGACTGAACAACAGAATCTGTCTTTTTGTGTGGAGGGTGAGTGATGTCTAATGAAAAAATTACCTTATCCCCCTTTAGTCATCTCACGTACTTCTTCTCTTGCGGCTTAACGGAAGCTGAAAAAAATCTTTCTCGTATATCTTAAGATATCTGTTTTTCTCTCTTAAAGAAATTATATAGTAGGATAATTTACCAAGAAATAATAATAAGAAGGAAAAAACGTGATAAGTGATTAAAAAGCATGGAAACAAGATGTAAAAACTACGTTCCATTAATTTTTCTCGCAACAAAATGTAATCGTTTGAACCTACCACTAGCGTATTTAAATTTGAAACAAACTTACCAGAACAAGCTAATGTGAAAGGCGGCTTTGTTAAATCCGGGCACTCAACGACCTGAACTTCTACTTCTGAGAAATTTTTCTTTAGTCCTTTATTTAAAACTGAAAGAGAGAGAAAAATACACAGTTACCAGAAAATATACAGTTATTGAATCTAAATTAGTTTTGTATTTATTTATTTATTGCGTATCAAATATGTGTGCAAATTGCACCTTCTCACACACACACACACACACACACACACACACACACACACACACACACACACACACACACACACACACACACACACACACACACACACACACACACACACACACACACACACACACACACACACACACACACACACACACACACACACACACACACACACACACACACACACACACACACACACACACATATATATATATATATATATATATATATATATATATATATATATATATATATATATATATATATATATATATATATATATATATATATATATATATATACGGTATAATATGTAAGCAAGCATTAACGTGATTAGTATTCATCATGATTAGAGATAGTTGATTGACTACAATACACAAATGTACTATAATACTACATGAATGGGATCAAGTAGAACAAAATATTAATTGTAACAGTTGTATCTCAGAACTATTACTTGTACTTTTCATTAAGAAAGTCATCAACAGAATAAAATATACCATTTAATAATAATAAAATACACACACTTCTGCTTTAAATATAGTAAAATTTTGATCCAGTTTAATGATTTATGGTGTAAATGAACTATTTTACGAATGCTCAATTTTCTTTAGCTCATATATATTGATGTAAGTGAAAAAATAAGCAACTTAAAGGATATTAATGCTCTGATAAATCTAAGCCTCAAACATTGATTATTTTCTTAAATCTACGCCTATGTGGCTATGTCCTGTAGGTAATACACACACTGAGGTTCCACCAAGTGTCAAATTTGTTAATTCGTGCTTAATATTTGAGTAGCAGAAAGAACATGTCACTGTTTTCATAAAGCTGTGTGTTTGTTCACTTTTTTATTATTATTATTATAAGGAATTGGTGCACTTAGATTTGTAATTATTGTTATTCAGTTGGGAATTTTACACTATTATGTCCCCAAAAATTGTAATGAAGTGGATCTTATACAGCGGTTGACATTTGCGGGTGGTTAGCACATTTGTCCTTAATATAAGTGGTTGCTGACCTGATTGATTCATTGGAGTTAGAAAATGCCTTTTCTTTACTGTCAAATAAAATGCGAATCTATAGTTTAACAAGACACTAGTCTTTAACAAGAGTTAGAATTTGAATTTTCGACAATATTATCATAAAATCACTACTGTGAATAACGAACTTTGCAGCTAACAGCACCAATACAGAGGTTGATTCAATTATATTGAGTCAAAGTCAATGTGCAACGATACCGCGCACAAGATTCCATGTGCAACCCATCGCCGTGAGATTGCCACGAGGCAAGCAACCGTATCTCGTTAGTCAAGTAGCAGTCCAGTGTGGTTGAGCTTAGTCTGATGCCGCCCAAACTCAACAGATTTTGGGTGGAGTTAATGGCGTAGCGCGTCGCACAAATGTGTCAAGTTCGTAATTTTCGTGTGACTCGTGCCATTGTGAATCGTATTATACGGAAATATACGGCACAGACTCCCGGACCCACCACAACGACGTGAGCAGCTAGAATCGCTTCTCGAAAGAGTTCATGATTGTGATTGATTTCCCGTATAGAGGCACACTGCATCTGTGAAAGGTGGAGCGAAACGTCAAAATCAATGCTGCATACTACTAAACTCATGTAACTTAAATGTACCCGCATGAAATCTCAGTATCGTATGGACAAGACGTGAATTAGGTTGAACTACACCAAGACAAGGCATCCAGTCACACGTTGAAAACATCGCTAGAATTGTATTGCCGTATGGAACAGGAACCTGAAATTTTGCAATTCCCTTTTCTAACATCCCTACCAAGAGTCCAAATGCCAGCCCAATGGACTATTGTGCTTTCAGACTCCTCAAACAGCGTCTGTCCCATTGTCGAGTCCGGACCGTCATCGGCCTGGGAAAGAGGAGTAGACTGCACTACCTACGGTCCAGCTGCAACCTTGTCTTCTGCATTGGAAATTCCGATGCTGGGCAATAGTCAGTAGTGGTACCCTGCAGACCGAACACAGCTGGTGGTAGAACCATATTGAAATTCGGTTGAATGTAAGTGAATCAACCTCTATACTTTTAAATAAATGTTTTCGTGTCTCTGTTTCATAACATTATACAACTTGTAAAAAGGATGTTTATGAACTTAGAAGCTTTGAGAAACGGGTTCCGGGAATCGAACCTGGGTCTCCCATACTAAATACTGCCACTTAACCCCGAGCTCGATTTCAGCACTTTGAAAGAGAACTGAACTTTGAAGAAGTAAATTGGTAAGCCATAAATACGAATGCAAAAGCAAAAATGCCGAACACATATCACCTAATAAAACTAATATATTTCTGGAACGGTAGCTCCTTGGGTTTTGTGTGTATATATAGCATGACCGCACGAGTTGATACCCGAAGTGAAATGAAATCTTTTAAGTTTAAGGTGCCACAGTTATGCCGGCTAGGATAAAGGAGAGGATGATGATAAGAAAGTGGGAGGAAATGGGAGAACCCCGAGAAAACCCACGCACATGGTGTTTGTTCACTACAAAGTTCACTTAGCGCGAGCTGGGATCGAACCAAGAACCCCACGCACCAGAAGTGAACGCTCTACCTCTGAGCCACCGCAAGCTTGATACCCGAAGTAATTAATTACAACTCTTATTACAAGCTGACACATTTTACTGATATTAATTTATAACATGATTGAGAATATATAGTTTGTAGCTATTACTTTCTCGGTTTTCATTATGTAATGGCTTCTTATGATGCTTCTAGCTAAAGACCTTATCAAGAGGTGACTTTCTGCCCCACGGGCTTGGACGCAACCAACCGAAATTTACCATTCTTTCCTACCTTTCTATTTATTCTGCTTCTCAAATGTTTCTTCCCTCTCAAATATGCCATTTTCCAGTTTGATTATACCACTTTTATGACCCTCCTCCCCAAATATTCTCATGGAAGCAACTTGCGCCCTAAAACCCGCCTGTGGGCACTCCTAAATCCTACTCTTTAGCGATCAAGTCATTAGCTGGGCTATAATAAAGACAATTTAAAAATATTATAGTACGGTCGCTACGTCTCTGGCTCTGACCGTTTTGCACCTGGACAAAACAATGTTGCCAACTTGTCCTTTATACACTATTTTCTTTGGCTTTCTGAAGAACTAGCCATTGTCACCAAATAATAACAACACTTCTTAACAGCACACCCAAACACACATAAAGAAAAGAAAAAAGTTGCAATAATCAAACACGATCTCAAAGCATTTTTCACTGAACTATGCACAAACAAAAGGAAGAATACGGAGTGGCAACAACGTCTGGTTTCCATGCCAGCGCAGTGACAGTTCGGTCACTCGTTGGGCCTTATGGGGGCAGGGGGGGGGTCAGTGTAGTATCAACCTTCGCTTTCTTTCTCGCATACCTGTCACAGCCAGAGATACAGCGGTGGTACTATATATATTTAACCCTTATCATACCAAGGCGGGGTCCCTGAGGGACCCCAGACTATGTTTTTTAAGTGGCAAATGAAAAGTATGGCACACACATCCCTCGCGATTTTTCTGTGTTCATTTTTCAGAGTAAGATATATAAACATAAAAAGAAAGAAAATCGTTAAGCAGTAAGATTTTAAAAATACGAATAAGTGATCTGGGGTCCTCCGAGGACCCCTCATAGTATTTTATGTTTTTTTTTCAATATGCTGATAATTCAAATGTCTCCGCTAGATGACACCACGTTCTGTTTGTCTTATGTGATTTTGGACAATAGAATGTGTTTTATATACATACCTAACTAATTCTCAGATTTTTCTGTTAATTTATTAATTATCAGGGATGCAATTTTTGACACACACTGTATATATGTATATACACACATTTTTTTCTAGAATTATAAAACAAGATTCTACGAAGCCTAAGATTGAAAAATGCAAGAAAAAGCATCAAAATAACACAGATGAAACAAATGTAGTGAAAAAATCATGGGGTCCCTTAGGGACCCCCCTTGGTTAAGAACGTTAATCAACTTACCTTGGTATGATAAGGGTTAACTTAAAGTACCCCAGCTAACCTGATTTAAATCAGAAAAAAATGCAAAGAATTACTCAACCAACCAGTGACACAGCGTGAAAGCAAAATTATAAGTTTCTTTCGTGTATTCAGCAAACACGACAGAAAGGTTTAAGGAACGATCTCTCACCTCCTGTATCCACATACCATCATTCACACATTAATTCTAGTTGGTGTAATGGAACGAACAGTAACTGGATCTTTAGTAGTTCAACAAAATGGCAAATGCACACATGAATATGTAAAAAGATTTGGAAACGAAAGATGTAGTTAAACAAATTTACAATATCGCAAGACAACAAGCGACACACCCGAGTGGGAAAGAAAAATCTAAGAGAACAGGTGGAGAAACACTGCGAAAGGAAGAAAAAATCAAGACAGATGAAGGGAACACTTCGGAAACCTACTGTACTCAGAAAAATGAAAGATAATGCGCTGAAGACTGAAAGTCGAATGAAGGAATGATTCGGAGTAACTCCAAATTAGTGGTTCAAAAATTCTGAAGCGAAATTAGAAATAATAAAGCCACTAGAAAGGAATGGAATTACAGTGAAAACATGGACCGTCATTGGTGAAGACACTATAAGATTTGATGAAGAATGTATCGTATATACAGAGAAGAAAATTAGGAAGAAAAAGGAGACGCACAAGATTAAAGGAACTACAAAATATAAAACTAATTTTCCATGTCACGAGCGTATTGAAAAAAAAAAAAAAAAAAAAAAGAAAAAAGAAAGAAAGAAAAAAGTAGAAGGATGGCTCAAGAATAAGATCACGATAGAATAATGTCATCTAAAGGACAATAGATTCTACCTTTAAATTGAAGTGAAAAACGAGAAATTCGCAGAAAACTCCATCTGTTTTTTTGTTTTTTTCAGAAACCTGAAAACGCCTTCGATAAGAGTCATCACGGCAAACAGTATGGAAGAAAGAATGCTCCGCACGAAGTATACAGAGTCCATGTTTAAAGAACTGTTGGAGGGCCACATGATTTTGAAAGTAAAAGTAGAGTTCAACCAAGATTCAACTATTTTATTTAAATATTGTAATAGAATACGAATGAGATGAAGTGTCATTCTGCATACTCTATGCAGATAATACTGTACTCTGTGTTTAGTCAAGAATGAAATAAATAAATAAATGAAAAGTTAAAACAATGGACTAGAATGCTAAATAAAATCGGATTAAAGTGTACAGAAGAAAAGCAGAATGTATCTATTGTATTGTATTGCGATAATGCGAGAAAGTGACCTGATCCTGGATGTATGTGACCTGATTTTAGATGAAAAGAACATAAGCAGTTCTTAGTTATAAGATGATCCTAATGTATCGAAGAATATGCATGACCCGCTATTATGTATATCCTAGAACTATAGCCCATAATATAGTTTCAATATTTCTTAATATTTCAAAACACAATTTCGGCATAACTTTAACAGAAGGCTGCTACTTTTAGAGGCATGCTCATTCAAAATTTTGGCACTAAATAAATGATTACATGCATTCCTGAGTTTAAGTTAATAATTATAAGAATGCATCAGTTTAGTTACTTTAGTCACAATAAACCTACATAAATAAAATGCAGCTTCGTAACTTGTGTTTCTGTGAACATTGGCTTGTCTATATATTTCAACCACTTCCTTAACTGCGGCCGTCCTCAAGGTAGCATCATCTATTTACAGTATAGTGCAACTCTTCTTAAATTTCATCCTCTTTTCCTTGTGTACCTAATTTATATATTTTAATTTATATGACAGTAGTGAACTTCTCATGAATTTGCAATTATACAGCGTTTTTCCCATAAATTAAAATATAAATTGCGTACACAAGGAAAAAGAAGATGAAATTTAATAAGATGAGTTACAAGACTCGCACTTACCTTTAAGTAGAAGATACTACTTTGAGAACGGCAACAGTAAAGGAAGTGGTTGAAATATTCAATCTCATTTTATATATTGAAAACCTTTTTATATTTTCAAGTCCTTTACTACGGATAAAATAAATATGAAAGATGATTGTATTAAATACGATTGTCTACCGGTAGTGTATTTCTGGATCGTATACTGAAGCTGTATTTTATATTTACAAGTGGACTGTTACAAGTGTGAAAACATGATAAGTTCTACTGAAACTCGTATCATTGCCAAAACACGGTCCATGTTCAGTTAAGGGTGTCCAAAACTACACTGGACCCCCTTAAGCTAAGTTAACCTAACCTGACCTAAGCTAAGCTAACCTAACCTGATCTAACCTAACCTAATATAACGTTATGTTATGTAATCAAACGAAAATCAATAGAAAGAAGTGGTGTCAAAGACACTGGACCCCCTTAACGGAACATTGACCAAAACCACTTGTTTTGACTACCCTCAATTACGCATATACGCACCATCGCTGAAGCCCCTGCTCCCTTCGGACGCACACCCGAGCTTCGCCCTGATCTGATTCGGTTAGAGCATTTGTTTTTTATTGGCCACCTAGCACACGTTGGTTTATGTTTTAACTGTACTTTTTATGCCATACATCCGATCCAAAACTTACTTGCGATTGCCCCTTGAATTTTATCTATACTAAACGAGGTAATGTCATATCGCCCAGCACAAATCTTTTGGAGAACAATAAGAAATAAATTAGTGAAACAATTTTAATTTTTCAACAATTACTTCGAGAGGTGTGCCAAAAGTAAACCTGTACAAAAAAATTAGTGAGTGCATATGAAAGTGTAGAAAAGCTGTATTTTATGTTTACAACTGTAACGTTACTAGTGTGAAACCGTTAAACCATTAGAAGTGCTATAGGAACTCGTATCGTTGCGAGGAACCATATGTTTTCACTAAGTTTGCTTACGCAATATCGCGGACCCACCGCACTCTAAGCGGGGACCCACTAGCTTCGCCCTACTTGAACCCGGTTAGATATCATTCGTCCTATTTAGCGTCACCTAGCACAGGTTGATTAGTTTTTGAACTGGTTTTTATATCATATATCTGGATAGTGTGTTTATACGCAAGTCGTGAAAGAATTATAATTTTTAACAATTACTTCTGGTGATTATCTTAAAAATAATCTGTACTAAATGGTGCATTGTCATGGTCCCAACATAAACCTTTTGGATGACAATAAAATGGAAATTAATGAAGGAATTTATAATTTTTCAACAATTATTTTGAGCGACGTGCCTAAACTTGACCTATACGAAAAGGTACAAATACAAAATACAAAGTGTGCTCTTTACCTTGTAATATTCCATAAGGAAGACATGATGAAGTGCGCAAAGCTCTCCCACTCGTAAAGCATGTGTTTTATACCATATGTAGTATTCTTCCACCATCTTCATTTATGATTATACCGACCGTAGCTTACGCGCCTGCTCCCAAGGACGCTCTGCTACGCCGGTCCCGCGCTGCGCTCCTGCTCTAACGCGATTAGACAATGTTCGTGCTTTTTAGTGGGCATTTAACAGAACTTGGTTTATGTTCTATGTACTGTAGTTTTAATGCTGTATCTTCACCCGCTGTAGTTATATTCAGCCTTTCTAAAGTAAATCTGCACCCATTAATCCAATTCCTCTTTTACGAAACACTTTCACGGCAGTAAGACTGTATTTCCTGCTAAGAGAAGTCAATATTTCATGAATGGAAATATCCCCCCCCCCAAAAAAAAAAAAAAAAAAAAAAAAAAAAAAAAAAAAAAAAAAAAACAGGAGAGTACGCAATCTTATAGGATTGTTTTTACTTGGGCTCCCATTTCCAATCACATTTCACTGTCCAGGTCCACTCCTCCTGACAATTCGTTCTGGTACTACTGTTAAAATTTAAGGCATAGAGTCTACATAGAACGAGAAATATGTATTTCTTATTTTAAAAATTAATGAACAAGCGATAAAAACACAAAGTATGTTCTTAAGACTACACTTTAACAAACCAACGTAACAATTACCTCCTGCTATTTCCTCCAAGGGTGGACAAAATAGTGGTTTCTTTTCCACCGGAATTTCAGCCGCTTTCAATGTAGTCATTGTTGACGCAGTAACAAAATTCCTTCGTGCGAGAACAGAAGCAATAAAAGTACTTCTCCGTTATCACGTATGAAGACTTTTATTTGCTTTCAGTTGCTGATAAACCAGTTTCTCCGCTCGGCCCGTTGCCAGCTCATCCGTGCGATATTATGGAAAGCCATTTCTGTCATCACCGACCGACACGGCATTATTTTTCTTCCACTTACAGCGGAATCAATATTTGCCGCAGAATTATGTGTAACCGCTGAAAATTGTTGTTAGCAAGACCAAAGGAATATGTATAAGGTGACCAGATGTCCCTCTTTAGCCAGGGCATACCTCTTTTTCACAGATTGTCCCGTTTTTGAGCAAATATGAACAGTGTTCCGTGTTATTCAAAATATCAACGATGAGAGCAAATTCTACACTTTTTCGTTAAAAATTTTGTGTACAGCTGTTTTGGTATGAATACCTGTTGGAATCGTTAGTTTGTTCCTGGAACTGGCAATTCGTTGGGTATTACCACGGGTACCACCTTTACTTATTTTGTAACTTAAAAAACTGCTGGCGCCCAAAAATGTAATCTGCGAATTTTAGACTTGTTGCCCCTCCCGTTCCCTCGCGATTCATGCGCGTCCTGTTCTTGCAAGTTAAAATGCTGTGTGTTGAGAGGTTAGGAATTAAAGATCCCTCAGAATAAATGCAAATATAGCTGTAAGAACACTTCGCAAAAGGATTATTATTATTATTATACTTGTAAAAATATTCCTCATTCAAATGTAATTTTAACTTCCGAAAATAAGAAATAACAGAGATCATTGGCGGTGTTAGAATTCCTGAACAAAGGTGCGATGAACAAAACAGCGCCCACCCAATATTTACACATAACGAACATTGATTTCTTTTCTTTTCTCGTCTTTTTCTTTTCTGTTTCTTTTTTTCGTTTTTCTTTATGTGGGTTTTGCTCTCATTTTGCTCTCTATCAGTACAGAAATTATGCGCGGGCTTAGTGAATACACATGGGCTAAGACTAGTTTTAGACGGAAACTTTTATCGCAGCATTCCTCGTAGCGAAAAACATATCATCATCGATATCCTACCGTGTAAAGTAGCAAATGCTATAGCATTTTCCAAGCCAGGGCATATCCTACGGCATTTCTTGTCGATAGAACCTGCTCTATTTCGTAGCATTTCTGGTCCTATTACAGCGCCGTGATGTGTTAAAAGGAAGCGAAAGATTTTGTGTCAAATATCCATGCTCTTTGTTTTGTGTGGGAAATTGAATTCTAGTAAAGAAAAATAAGTTAGAGTAGGGATGCTCTTTGCCCACATACTTCTTTGTGGTTCTCGTTTTTTAATATAACCGTCGAGAACTGTTATTACAACCACTACAGGTTTAGCTACCTCACACTTTATTTTCAGACAAGGATGTTATAAAATAGAGGATCTGCCCATACAACAAAATTGTGAAGCCATACGTCACAGCTTCGCCACACCCAGTCTGCCCACTCCGCGCCACTAAGATCGCAATGTTTCGAGCCAACAATCATGGCGGAAACGAGAGTAGCCAATCAGACGTGACGGCTCAGACGATGCTCGGTTGTTTTGTGGCTTCATTGAGTTCATATGATGAAGATACGTATGGGCAGATCCTCTTTTTATAACATCCTTGGTTTTGGTTTCAGAGCCATAATTGCGCTCTACTCCAGTCAGTGTTCGAAGTAGAAAAATAGCAGAGGCGGTATGTTTTATTAGGATTTGACTCGACATACCGCTTATCTAAATGTTGAAATGCAGTGAGGATATGTTGCCTAAAATATTGCATTTCTATTTACACAGTGACTAAAAACCATTGGACAGCTTCTCTCTAGTAACGGGGGAGGAGGGATATGCAGATACTTCGATCCCTGCCAACAACTTTCTGAAAAAAATATTTTAAAAAATATCTCCTTATTCTATATTATAGAGAATTATACAGGAAATTTTTAAAAACCGAATGAGGATATTAAAAAATTCCTGCTGAAAAACTTAAAGTCCCCCCACTTGACTGAGGGGTATTCCAAACCCCCGGATGTCCGCTCCCCACAGCAGACGACCCCTAAATCCGCCCATGCTCAAAACATGGCATTTGTATGCATTAAGGCAAGAAGACACATACATACCTAACAAAGAAACAGTTCAGTATTATACATCAAAATATAAACTAGGTGATTTTTGAAGACACCTAATTTGAAAACAAAAAGTAGGAAAAAGATAACAAAAATTTGGTGTTGTCAATTTAGAAATTATTTCTACATAATAAATAAAATATTTTTACGTGCAAAGCTATTCGTCAATTCTGTACCTGAGAGCATGAACTGCGTAAGTCACAAAAGCTTGTTTTCCAGAAAACAACAAAAAACACTTGCTTAAGAACTAAATACATATTGGGCATACTGCAATATATACGATACTCGGTTAATTATGTCATTAACCCGTATAGAACAAAATACAACCAGCAATTCGTTGCAGACCTCTGAAAGATATACAAAACTGGTTTTAACTCATTTTCGCAGAAATTGGACTTACGCACTTCATGCTCTCAGATACAGAATTACTGCATATAACAATGAATTTATTAAAGATATTTAGCATCTACTTCCCAGTGACGGTATGTTTTAATCATTGAAAAACCAGAGACGGTATGCCTTTCTTTATCACTGAAAAACCAGAGGCGGTATGGCATACCACCGCATACCGTCTCACTTCGACCTCTGTCTCCAATGATTTGTTTGCTACGTCACGACAAGATACTTATCAAAATGCTACCGTGTATAAGCACTGTATACTCTTGATGTCATAGAATATTATACGAGATTTTTGGCAGCACATTTGCTACGATAAATGCTTCCATCTAAAACTAGCCTAAGAGACGTAGTAAAATATTTCCATGGTTAGCCAGGGTACCTGGATTGGACGGTGAGATCATTATTATAGTTAGTATAGGCAGAAGAGACGTAGAATACCAAAGTGCATGCGACTAGATGAACTAGGCAAATGAGGTTTTTCTTGTGTCCAATGGCTCTTATGAACAGAATTGAAATCACTGTTGAATTCAGGCATGTTCAGGGGGAGGACTGAGCCCTCCCAAAATATATATGCGCTCTTTCCCCTAGAATATCCCATGCCGTAAACATCGCCAACACCTAGAGGCCCACTTGCCGGTAAATGTCGATCGTCCATATAGCGACGCGTCGAAGGACTGCCGCTAGTGTGCCACTAGTAGTAAGGTTTCGTCGAGTCGAAACAGATATCTAGAGTCGGGGTGTTGAAGTTACCACCGCGTAGCAGAGAGGACTTCATTTTGGTCCCCGCTCCTTCGATTCGTAGCGGAGAATTGCGAAGGGGCCAACACGATCTATCGCCAGTCAGGTGCATGCCGTTATTATGGTATATTATTTTTTCCTGGCGTATTGTTCTTAAAGTGAGCTCCGGGGGTCAAGAGTAACTCCTGCTTTTACATCATGAAGTGAAAAATCTTGAAATGAGTGCATATAATTGTATGAATTTAGATGGCAACTGTCGCCGATCATTAGAAAGTGAATATGGGAGAACTATGAAATAAATAGACACATGTCGTTTTCTTATAAAATTACATGGCGAATGCATTTTATTTGATCGCAAACGGTTATCATATAATATATACGGTTAAAGGAGCAATCTGATTATCCAAATTAGAAAAACTTCAAAGATTTATCCCTCTACAAGAGCTGGTTTCTTCGTCGCCTCCGTGGCGAAGTCGGTAGAAGACGCGGCTAGTAATCATGAAGTTGGTGTTTTTCGCCCAGCCCAGGTTACTCTTCTTATATATGTATATATATATATAGTTTTTTTAAAGAATCTTTTTTAGATTCACCTTAATGTAAACAAATCACGCATATAGGCGATTTAACGTATTTTAGGGGAATAATTTTGTGGTTCATTGGCGTTCCGTTTCGCCTCTGCCGCTGGTAGTATAATTTTCAAAACGGAAGTGGGCCACCACGGATCGTCGCTGCAGGGCCTCCAAATTTTGACGAGATATCGCTAGTTGCCCATCGGTGGTACATCGACACTTACGGCATAGGGTATCTATACACATGCATTGAAACATTTTCTTTTTCTGTTTAATTTTTTCGAAAATAAAAGTCTTAAAAGGAAAAATTTTTGTTTTTTAAAGAAAGTTAGTTTTTTTTTGCCCAACCTAATTGTTCTAATTAACAAACCGCGTTCTCGTATAACCCCGCGTTAACGTTCATCCTCCTGACTCATTCTTCACATATGAGTAGTAGTGGCCCCGTTATATCTCGCCGAGTCAGCAAAATTTTTTGTGACGTCATAGGTCAAAGGTCAATGACCTTGGCACGGGGTCAATGACCTAGGGGTACCTAGGACCACCCCCTCTAAATTTTGGCAGGGGTACCTTGGCCCACCCCCTAAATTTTGGCAGGGGTACATAGCACCACCCCCTTAAATTTTGGAAATTGCCAAATCTAAAAATTTGGTATGGTAGCCTAGGACCATAGAATGTACCTCTATCAGTATTGGGTGTCTATGTCGTTCCATTTCATGGGTAAAAAATTGCCAAAAATTGAATTTTCGGAGGTTTTTGACCTAATTTATCTCCTTGGATGAGGTGTTTTTACCCTATATGGCTATATAGGCGTATACAGTGGTCCATTAGCTTTCATAACATATGGGTATATTAATGCACCCCTTCAAAAATTTGGGAGGGGTACCTTGGCCCACCCCTTAAATTTTGGAAATTGCCCAATTTAAACATTGGGTATTATAGTACAGGACCCTAATATGTATCATGATAAATTTGGGTGGTCCACCTCGTCCCCTTTTACGGGTACAAAATTGCCAAAAATATAAACGTAAGCAATACGTTATACCACGTGTTTGGTTTTCGGCCTAATTTATCTCCTTGGATGAGGTCCTATTACCTTATATAGTTATAAGGGCGTATACAGGGGTCCATTCCCTTTCATAAGACATAGGTATATTAATGCACCCCTTGAAAAATTTGGGAGGGGTACCTTGGCCCACCCCTTAAATTTTGGAAATTGGCAAATCTAAAAATTGGGTGTGGTAGCCTAGGACCATAGTATGTACCTCTATCAGTATTGGGGGTCTATGTCGTTCCCTTTAATGTGTAAAAAAATTGCCAAAAATTCAAATTTCGGGGGTTTTTGACCTAATTTATCCCCTTTGATGAAGTGTTATTACCCTATATGGTTATATGGGCGTATACAGGGGTCCATTAGCTTTCATAACATATGGGTATATTAATGCACCCCTTGAAAAATTTGGGAGGGGTACCTTGGCCCACCCCTTAAGTTTTGGAAATTGCCCAATTTAAACATTGGGTATTATAGTACAGGACCCTAATATGTATCATGATAAATTTGGGTGGTCCACCTTGTTCCCTTCTAGGGGTACACAATTGCCAAAATATAAACGTAAGCAATACGTTGTACCACGTGTTTGGTTTAGACCTAAGTTATCCCCTTGGATGAGGTCCTATTACCTTATATTGTTATATGGGCGTATACAGGGTTCCATTCCCTTTCATAAGATATGGGTATTTTGTGCACCCCGGGAGGGGTACCTTAGCC
>NW_027657932.1:0-16886 GCF_964235325.1 Thermobia domestica
AGGTTTCACGCGAAAGTAAATTGCCAATAATTGTAATGTGATGTTAAATTCCGCAGGTTTTCCCACATATTTACTTACAATTAGATTTTACAAAATATTTACGGAGAAACTGAGTGGAATTTACGAAATTTAAGCATCAGACAAACGAACAAGATTAAAGAAAGTCACCACTGTACGGTGACTAATTACGAAGGAAAATGGAATTATCTTGGACAGCAAGAGTTTCCTTTGGCCATTTCATTCATTTTTTTGATTCTTCGATTCAGTGATTTGATCTTTTGATTCCGGTTTTGAGAGCTCACTTGTTCCGCTAACTTGATTGCTGGTAGGAAGTCATGTGGTACGTGATGTTGTGCTCTTGATGTATTTTTGTTTGAACGGCGAATTATGGATCTGGTGTGATGTCATTTTGTGATACCGTCTTCAATGTTTTACGTGGTTAGTTGTGGCTGTAGGTGGTTCGTTTCTAAACTCTCGTTGTGGATTTTTTTAAGTGAAGGAGTGATACGAAACCAAATTTTTTTATAGTGTGCGATACTGATATTGATGCTTATAGATTTTGTTTTCCTGTGAAATTATTGGACCTTAAAAAAGAGTTGCAGTGTGTGTTAAAAAGAGCAGAAGCTATTGAGTTCGACATAAACTGTTAAGAGTGTAGTTGTATGTTAACGTGAAAATCTTTTACTTTGTTACATATTTGTGTCTGCACCTACGAAGTATAAAAATATTACTTATGAATGTTCATTTGGCTCTGTTTTAAGTACGGATTGCTGGAAAGCTTACTCGTCGTTACCTAGTGGTCAGTGGAAGCATTTGACTGTGAAACATTCTTATAACGTTGCAGACCTTATAAGTGGGGCATATACGCCAAGTATTGAGAGAGAATCTTTGGTGATATTTGAAGAGAAGTTTGAGCTGCACGCGTGGGTCGGAAGAAAAGATTTTGCAGCTTGGACACTATTTATGGAATAGGAAATTTTGTTCCGGTTATAGCATTGGGCAGAAGTATTATTTATAAGCCATGCTGTGGAATTGTACATGCAGCATTGAAATATCAGGTATTTAGTTTTTATTATTTTTTCCGTAGTTGTAAGATATTTATTTGGTTTTGTTTGCTGTTGTTTCATTTCAAGTATATAGTTTTATGGAATTTCCACTGCACGTTAATCGCCGTTTTTTAAACTGTAATGTGGTTAGGAGGGCGTGCTCTCCTCATGTGTATAATTGATTTTCCCTTTCTAAGAGAGGGAATTGGGGTTCTCCCCTCATGTGCTTTATTTTTTTTTTATTATTATGGAAGTATGGTGGTTCTTGCTGTAGTTTCATCTATTATTTAATACGTAATGTATTTTAGTTTTGTTACATTTAGAACTGATACGATACGAAGTTCGCTTAGTTCTATATGTATTAATACTGAAATATGAAATGTTATAAATAATAGTAGAATCATTACAGTCGGAACCACCATAATTTCTAACCTATTCGATTCGTAATGAACTGGTTCTTGGTGATATTTGACGAACTGTTCCGGTTCTTTATGAATCGGTTCATTGAACGATTCAATTGAATGAAATGGCCTAGGTAAACTCTTACCATCTTGGACTATATGAAGGCGCGTACTGAGGCCATATTAGGTAAACTCACAACAGAATATTGTAAGCCAGTGTTTCAGTAACTAACTTTGGATGTATATGATGTAATAGAGGAGAGAAAGATGCCGATTGATTCTAGCAACATTCTAGAGTGCCCCACTACGTATTGCTCCGTTGGAACTCGGTACTATTCTATTTTAAGGGGACAAATTTGTAAAACGTAGGTAGAAATCGTTACAATTTGACGAAGGGTCGAATCTTAAAAATCTCACTTTTTTCAGGCAGAGAAAGAACAATAATTACCGGTACACAGAGGGAAAAGGGTTAAATATGCAATAACTCGTTACCTATTCCAAATAATTATTATCTAGAATACAATATATAACCCTCGTCTGGAGATCCCACAAAACTGTACTAGGCTTGTGTATAGCCCGCTCCCCCCAGTTCTATGTCACCGGAACTGGAAGAGTCACTACTACTACTACTGCTATTGCTACTACTACTACTACTACTGCTGCTGCTACTACTATTACTATTACTACTACTACTACTATTCCTACTACTACTACTACTTATATCGAGAACAGAACCCAACCAACCCCTGCGGGGCTTCTAACCCGTTCCTACTACTACTACTATTGCTACTACTACTACTACTACTTATACTAAAGCTTTCTTACCGCAAGATTTAAATCTTAAATCTTTATTACATGCGATTCCGATTCATTATGAACTAGTATGAATCGTTAAAATTACTATGATTCGTTAAAAATCACTGGGGGGAGCGGGCTATACTCAATCCCTGTACTACACGTAAAGCATGTGTTTTTATGCCGTTTGTCGAAATCTTTCTGTACTATTCTCGTTTGTGTATACCCACCGTCGCTGACGCGCGTTTCCTACGGTCGCTCCCAGCGTTACCGTGCGCATCCCTTCTTACTGTTCTCCTGTCCTGACTCGGTTAGATAGCATTCGTGCTTTTTAGTGGGCCCCTAAGAGTGAACGACTAATGAGAGAAGTAATTCTAGGAAAGGTATATTAAAATATCAAATAAATAGTTACAGAACGTATAAAACAGGCTCATCTGGATCTAATCAGGGGTCTCAATCTGCGGAGGATTAGCCAGGTATATTAACAGAAGCAAAATTAGGAAAGCGTTTGAACGGTTTATAGCCCTCCGATTATAGGGAGTCATCAGCGGAACCTTAGCCGTAATATGCTTTTAACTTTTCATTCAGTTTGAAAGTTTTAGAAGTGATCTTGATTTCATGCTCTGAAAACACGGTAGCCTTTATAAGCCAAAGAATAGATCCAATGCTCCTTGCACTACGCTTTCTTTAATAAATCTGGTTTCCTTTCTTTATTGTTTACTATCAATTCTTTTCAAACAAAATATATATCTACTTGATTATTGAATCTTATGTATTTCTTACCACTTTAATTTCTCTTCACGCAAATACTATACAACTACCATTCCAAACAATGCTGTAGTATTACACATTTATGTGATGTACACACGCTTTGTGATATTCATTTATTTCCCAACTTTTTTAAATGTCCCCTCTCTATTTGTTTCGCTGTTCCACGATGATATCAGTGAGCAGTCCAAGCGAAAGATGGAGCTACAATATGAACCATATCAAAACAGAAAATGGAAAAACCGTGCATAAAGACGAAGAGGTTTGCGGAAAACCGTGGAGCATGGAACTGACTTGCCAATAATGACAGAATAACTTTGATATATAGTAGTGTGAGAGGAAGTTTAAACCGTTGAGAGTTTCTCTGAAAAGTGCTTCACTCGACTAATCTACGCCACTATGGGCCTTATGCAGGGTTGTTTTGTAGCGTGATTAGTGCACATTAAAGAGGTCGACTAACATATGTTTCCTTTAGTAGTCAGGCATTTGGTATGACACTAATCATATGTCAAAACGACTCTGCATAAAGCGGTATAAGTCTAGAGGTCTCAGATCCCGATGAGAGTACATAAAAAATATTTTTCCTAATGCATTACTTCAGACGAAATATAATAATAAATTTAAAAAATCAAAGGAAAGAAATGTTAAAAAATAGCCATTTCCTTTCGAAAGAACTGACTGTCATTGAGATTATTACATCAAAGAGCGCTATGTAATGATCATTGTATAATAACTAATCATAAGTGAAGTACAATAATGTCGCGCAGGGTGCGAATTACCGGGGGGGATGAGGGGGATTTTCCCCCTCAATCACATTTTGTTCCCCCCCAAATAAGTCAGCTGAAGTATCCCCACCGGGGATGCTCGCTTTCCCCCTCAAACTATGCTTAGTATAACTCCAAATTTCACTGATTTTTGTTATTTCTTGTAAATTTAATCTTCTAGCTGTATTTCGAAATGATCGATGTAAACTGTTCAGTTTTGGTCATTTCTACTTACCACCTAATTACCCACTATTTTCAACGTTGTTTCGTAGAACTATATTATTATGACTACGGTTGTTACTTGCAACTGTACCTTCGTACCCTTCAGTTTGTCATCGTTTGTGAATTTGAATGTACTAATTGCGTATAACAAAGCCACATATAAGATTTATAAATGTTCTTAGCGGTTGGCCAAGAAGAAGTAAACAAATAGCTTCTTCTACCATACTTGGCGAAGTTCGGATATGTCATATTCATCCTCTATATTTGTATCGATTATCATCTTATTTTAATTTTTGTTATAACATGTTATTTCATTTTCCAGTGTACTCTTTGTAGCACATGGTCTTCATTCCCTAGTAGGTTGTGTGTATGCAACTCAAAAGTTGCATTTAATTTGTGATAATTAGCATAGTAATCACTGCTTTTACAGTTTACGGAAATGAACTTTTGAAACTGTATCAAAATCTGAGATATAGGTATTCTCTCGTAAGTATATGTTAACGTACACGCTGGGGGATACGCTCCTAGTGAGCAGACATGTTAATGAAGGTGATTTTTAGGTGAATAAGCGAATAATTCAAGATTGTTTCAGCATTTGTTAATACGACTGGTTCTCCGTGTCATTGTCCATGTTTGTATAAGCATTTCAACTGGAGCGGGTTTTTTTAAAGTTAACCCTTCATTTTTCTATCTTTTCGCTGTACAGTTTGCTGTCCACGCAATTAATGTTGTCTGAAAAACTTCAGTGTAATGTTTTACTTTATTTGAATAACGTAGCCCACAGTGAATCAACTCATCTTCAACCTAACAGTAAAGTAATTTTTAAGTGTTGACTTTCCGTGCCCATCACGGAATCGATATTTGGAGAAAAAAAAGTCGTGATGAGCACAGCTTTAGGGGGAAGTAGAAGCACAAGCTCGAAATTTGAATTGAGATATTTTAAATATTTGACCTTCGATTTGACCTTGATGTGAGAAATCGGGACCAGCAACAATCCATTTCTTGTTTGATAGGCTAATATCTAGATTTTCTTAAAATAAATAAATAAATAAAAAAAAAGTCTGGTTTAACTGATAATTTTAGTGGTTTTCACAAGACTGAAGTAGGTTTCTTTTTCGCAACCTGTATGTATTAATGCAAAGTGGAAGCTTTCAATATGAGTGGAAAAATTAACATATGCTTGTGATCATGGCTATCGCTTGAGCCGAATTATTAACTAAATAAACCTTAGAAAGCTACGGGAACAAGAGTGAGTACAACATTAAAACACGTTCAGAAAGGTTTAGTGGGGTGTGTATGTATGTCAGACAATATATATGTCCATAGTTATTGTCGGTAGATTTATTAAATTAATAAATCTCTTATTTATTACAGATGTCACACACACACACACACACACACACACACACATATATATATATATATATATATATATATATATATATATATATATATATATATATATATATATATATGGGGGTAAGGCATTTATTGTCTCATTTTGAAATTTGAATCTTCAGACTATGTCCTTTGGCCTACTTTTATCCCCCCCAATATAGATTATCTAATTCGCACACTGATGTCGCGTATACAAGATCATACATGGAAGGTCATGCTCAGTTGGTGAATGAAGTGCAAGACAGATTTGCAATGAGTCTATTGATAATGCCGATTATATGTAACTAGTAATTGAAATTGCAGAAGTCTAATTGCGCTATATACAAAATAAAAAGTATCTACATGGTGCATTGCGGGAGAAAATAACCAAATCTGGTTGCTTTCTCATTAGAAATACTAAAAAAAAACTACTAAAAAGCCTTAAAAATCAAAAGGAAATCAAAAAATATTTAAAGTATTTAGGGGAAAAGCCATCGCCTCATTCAGAGTCGTTTTGACGTATGATTAGTATCATACTAAAAGCCTGACTACTGCAGGAAACATACGTTAGTCGAAATCTTTAGTATGACCCTAATCACGCTTCAAAACGACTCTGCATTAGGCCCCACATTTTAATATCGAGAAGCAGACTCTACTTTTTAATATCGAGAAGCAGAGATTTTTTTTTTCATAAAAGTTGAACATTACACCAATATCTCCATTTCTGTAAATTTCTTTAAAAGTAAACTACCAATTAATTATACATAAGTCAATTATTTTCTTTGTCTTTGGTTTGCATATAACTATGCTGTTATAGTCTTGCCTAAATTGTAAATAGTTCGATATAAATTATGCCAATTATCAAGTATCACTTGAGATAAATCCACAAAAGTACTCTCCCAGTCGCACTATTGAGCAATTTCTAGAGCTTATATTCATAACTGCACGTTACTTGTTTAAGGACATTATTAGTAGTTCAAGTCTCTTCTTACGAGGAGAAAGCAGACTTTAGTAAGTGAACTTCGGAGCCATCTTTCGCAAGGCAGTAGTGCACGGTTAATATTACAAACTGTTAGAGTGTAATAGCCAGAAATAGGGGGCAAAAAGCGTCTTCAAGTTTCCGACTCGCTGCATATATGATACGACGCGTAAAATTCTCAAGTGACGGCGTGGCAGAGTGAGGAGCACTTATGACTCACGTGCATAGGGTCTCAGGATCAATTCTCACTCAAATCACTTTTTTATTTTACCAATAAAGTAGTCATTTGTAACTACAAGTAACATATAATTTAATCATATGTTTATAATACATAAAATAATAGAAATGTTCAAATCAGTTGTAAAAACTTTGAATATTCCATGTTAAATAGCAATAAAATATAACCTATTCCGCGTTGTATATTGATGCCACGGGTTATATTATGGTTAGCACAGTCGTTGTGTAAAAAATGTTCTTGACGCTTGGTGTGTATATCTGTGAACAGTGTGCGAATTGACCGGACTTTTGCAAGAGGGGGATGGATTGTGCTTCAGACGACAATAGCATGGCAAACTATGACAGTTGTAGCCAGAAGCATCAATGAGGGGAGCAGGAGGGCACAATTTCCCCTCAAGAGTTTGAGGAATAAATATACTTTAATCGTTTTCCTACCAATATACTAGTACAAAACGTGGAAGTCTTATGTCGGTGGTGCTCTTGCCCCCTCCAAGCGAAGTCTGAAACGACGCCGCTGGTTATGAATATATCCAGTATTACCAAAGGGAATTTCTGTCTCATTCTCCTTGTAATTCGCACATTGTCCACAGACATAGACACGAAGCGACAAGAACATTTTTTACACAACGACTATGTTAACCATAATATAACTCATGATATCAATATATAGCGCGGAATAGGTTACATTTTATTATTAGTTAACATGGAACATTGAAAGATTTGACAACTGATTTTAACATTTCTATTGTTTTATGCATTATAAACATATGATGAATTAATATATGTAATGTAAAAATTATTAAATAATAATAATAATAATAATAATAATAAGTTTGGTATCTATATATATGAAATTATAAATCTAATCAAGATTCTGTATCATAAAACTCAAACTATTAAACTTACTATTTAACTGAAGTCATTTTTAACTTACAACAAAAGAAATAAACTCCTCAAGAAATAAATCGTACGCTCACTGTCGTCTAGGTAATAGGTTCTAAATACGATTGAGTTAAAATAAAAACGCAAGGAATTTATGGTGGATAACTAGTTTATTATAATTAAATTTTCTCTAATTTAGGTAAGGTGAATGACTTGTAATTTATAGATTCAAAGGGCGTTACTTTGCCCTTGAAAGACCACTTTAATATCTTGCTCGGCTTCCCAAAGAACTCACCGTGAGAGTTCAAGGAGCACAGTCTCTAATTTAAATATCTCTAAACTTAAACAATAAATTATCTCTAAGATTTCTTTGAGGACTGCAGTAATGTGGAAACTAATACTTTCTCTACTCTAGGGTTCATATTCCTCGCTTTCAAAGACTGTTAAACTTCATTACAGTAACAGTCTGGCC
Source organism: Thermobia domestica (assembly GCF_964235325.1). NCBI lineage: Eukaryota > Metazoa > Arthropoda > Insecta > Zygentoma > Lepismatidae > Thermobia > Thermobia domestica. The sequence continues at coordinate 7,944 of NW_027657932.1, forward strand.
TACCCCTGGTTTGGACTCTCAACACGCAGAGAAATCCAGATAGGAAACTAACTAAAATATTAAAGGATTGGTAAACTTAGGGAATTAGGAGTAGCAGCCGTCACTCATGGCCCAGCTATTATATTACGTCTTCATTTAAGACTTTAGGTTAAAAAGTGAACCACACACTCTAATACTTTCAAACACCAAAGTCGCAGAGTAAAAATAAACACCAGCCAGGCCTCACTATTGCCTGACTGTACAGGGATCGAACCCAAATTGCAACCTGGATTCAAAATTTCATGGGAGAAACCTCCAGCACCTGGAGAGTTAAAAAACCTAAGTATCCTGGGTTCATTCTCTCTCTCTAGAAAGAGCATCCCAAGAGCAAATTACTTTTCACTCTCTCTAACCATTAAACTAGAGCCTATTTAAACCATTATTCTGACGAAGAGCTCAAAACTCCTACTTTATGCTTTAATTTCTACTCCTATCTCGAGAATTCACCTAAGTTATGACCAGAGACCACTTTCTCTAGCGGGACTGGAAGCGAAGGACTAACATATCCACTGAACATTCAGTAACTACTCTAAAGGACAAACTCCCGGGAAAAAGCTCACTTGCTAATTCCCTTCGGACTGCAGTCACCAGTATAGACCTCTACTCTACAGGCCTTCCTAGCTAAAACAGCGAATGGCATTTTAAAAATCTGCCTTTTTATATGTTTTGCCGGGGACAGAAAAAATGAAGAGAAAATTTAAATTAGCAACGGTTCTGGAAACTTCTACAGCAATGAAAAATTACTGAAAAAGCGAGCACCAAAGAGAAATCTTCAAAAAAAAAAAAAAAAAAAACTAGCCTCTCAACCAGGTCTATGGTCAAGTGAGCGCGAGAGTAATATTCGATCTAACTAACTGAAACTAAATCTTTAAAAAAATTAGTATATATAAATGATCGAGATAATTCTCTAATCGATATTTACATAATTTACATATCATAAATATAGTAAAATTATATATTAAAATATTAAACTATACTTACATTAAATAAATAGTGTGAGGCCTGACTTACTAATTAATAAACACAACTTATATATATATACATAATATTAAACATTATATATATATATATATATATATATATATATATATATATATATATATATATATATATATATATATATATATATATATATATATATATATATAATATTAAAATATACCATGCATAAATATAAAAAATCAAGCAAGGTAACGAAGTGCCCCTTGCATATTTTATGCCTACTTTATTGGTTAAAGCAAAAAACAAAAACAAAAAATGTTGACTGGAGCGGAAATTCAACCCGGGACCCTTTGCACCTAACTTTGCCACGCCGTCACTTGATAACTTTGCGCGTCGTATCATATATGACGGAATCTTTAAGACGCTTTTCTTCACTATTTCTGCCTATTGTGCTCTCAAAGTTTGTAATATTAAACACTACTACCTCACGGAGGGTGACCCCGAAGTTCATTTACCAAAGTCTGCTTTCCCCTCGTAAGAAGTGGTCACCTGGGGCCCACTGGTGAACTTGGACACTATTTAGAGAATGATCAACTAGGCCTGAATGAAAAAAAGAATCAGGTGGAAATACACACGAGGAGAGGTGATGGGGATTGAAGTGAAGTTTAGCAATGAAACTCAATAAGAAACAAAGGGGTCGCAGTCGCTCAGTGGTAGAGCGTTCACCTCTGGTGCTTGGGGTCCCGGGTTCGATCCCAGCCCCCGTCAAATGAACTTTGTCTTGGACAAACACCGTGTACGTGGGTTTTCTCGGGGTTCTCCCGTTTCCTCCCACTTTCTTCATTCCACCATTTCATTCATTACTCATCATCACCGTCTCCTTTAGCCTAACCGACATAATCGTGAGACGTAAAACTCGAAGATTTAATTTCATTTCATTTCAATGAGAAACAAATTTTTATGTAGCCGCAATCAGTCAGCACCAATTGAGAGTGCAACTAAAAAATTCAGATACGCGTAAGAAATAGTCGATCTGTTGTAATAAATAGTCTGTTAATCATATCTTCAAACCTTATAACAAGTTACTTTTTTTTCCTTTGCGCACATCACATTCTGTTTTTCACTGACTTCCAATAGCATTTTCCATGTTATCAACAGTCAAGTAGTGAATTTTGTAATATTTATATTACATTGAATTTAATGCGTCACGCTAGTAGCAAATTAAGCATGAATACTAAAACAGTGTTCAGTTTCAGTTCTCAGGAGATTTTCTTTTGTGTCTTTTTATTATTTTGTCAATAGCTTACAAAACACTGGTACCTGGCTTTTGCATGTATATTATTTAACATTCTTTCCCATATACTTTTATCAGCGTTTAAGTCCTTTAGGCTAAAGGAGACGGATGATTAATGAAAATAAATTGTAGTTAAAGTAAAATTTTAATTGATCCTTAACGGGAGTCGAACATGAGACTACAAGAACCAAAAAACGCACGCGCTAGCCACTAGACCAGCAGAAAGCATACATGTTTTTCTAACAGTATCACACAAATTCTCTGTGTGTATGACGACGTTACGTCGTCTCCAGGTCTGTTCCGGTCATACCGTGCTTTCAGGTCCCGAAATTCCTTACAGTTTTATCAGTGCTTCCCAATATCAGTATAATAATAGGGTCTGTTCTAACCTCAACGGGTAAAAACTGACTAGTCAGATACTTTTTCTAAAAACAGAGGTCGATTGTCGGCGTGAGCTCATATGTTTCGGATCCCACGTTAAGTTGTAAGTCCATGTCTCATATAGCCTCGCTGCTGAATGGGACTCTAAAATCAAATCAACTACCACAACTAATATCAGACATTCTAGATAGAGCTCTGCAGACCATTTTCTTCATGATAAACTTTTTGTCGTACAAACAGAACAAACATATTTGTATAATAACAAGCATTCTGTAAAACCTTCCGAAGCATTCAAACACCTAAAAAAAAAAAAAAAAAAAAAAAAAATGATGTAGGAACTTCCACCAAAAATAGGTTCTAGCAAGCAAAGTAGGCTGTTTTTGGCATTATTCAATTTGATCTGTTGCTACATTTACTAATGAAATGTTGACGTTACATGTTCTCCCTGAAATATATGCAAAGGGAAAAATCTTTTGACCGAAAATCCGGCGTTAGATACATTAATTTATATAAAAAACCGGAAAACAGGTGCTGGTTTAGTGAGCTGTTCCCTGTATTTATCGCTAGTTTAGTCAGTTTGTAACGACAATATTATAACGACAATATTGTGTTGTGTTCTTCAAGGTTTAAAGTATCGAGACTGTCGTTATAATATTGTCGTTACAAACTGACTAAACTAGCGATAAATACAGGGAACAGCTCACTAAACCAGCACCTTGAAATAGAAATATGCTCTAATACAAGTATCGAGTTCTATCGAGAATCAAATTCATGGTGTATATTTCAAGGTGAAGTTTCCCTATTTATTCAAGGAACTTGTATTACAGCATATAAGGGCAAATATTTTTGCTAACTTCAAATACCCTGCATTTCATTGCAGTTTATTATAAACCATTGTTTAATTCTATTATAGAATTGTTCATAATATTTGTCATATTATTTGCGACATTTTCAAGTATAAATGTATTATTTTTTTTCATTTCTTTATATAATAAGGAAATGTAATGTCATAGTGACATTTTGCACTATGCTTTCTGTTTCGTTAAGAACTAAAGATGAGTATTTTATATCCAAACGAAAAATAAAATTAGTTATATTTAGTTCCAGAAATAAAGATGATGGAAGCCAATGTGCTGACCACACACAAAACAACTGAAATCCATCTCCTTGACCATTGCTAGTTATGGACTACAATTGAAGAGAATTCAATTTATTTTTGGGCTGTAAACTTATTCATAGTTTTTATTAATAGTAAAATCTAGAACAGTTTCATGCTTGTAAAACTCTACTTCATCTTGTTCGCTTCACAATAAATATATAAATAAATACTTGCAGAATATCGAATCACACCTTAAACTATAACCAGATGTTTCTTTTTACTGGAGTCCTACTTGATCAATGAAAAAAAAAAAAAAAATAGTAGGACGAAGATTCGAACGCGGGTCGCGGGAGTTCTGCACAGATCCAATGTACTACAGAATAAGATACACAAGACATCTACTCTATAAATATATGGCAATAACCGTAAGCTTCACGCTGTGAAAGAACTTTTTTTTTTTTTTTTTAATAAGTTTTACGATATTTCTATAGGTCTTGTATGAACTGCAAAGAGAGAGATCATGCAGTTATCGATTTGGTTAGAGGTTGAACTTTTAAAACCTTTAAAACATTTAATTAAATTGCGAGGTGGTAGCAAGGAATGTGTATCTATTATATCTCATAGTAAGGGGCAAAAGACACATTTTCTTATGTGACAGACAATAGAGGAAGTCCAAACCGAAACTGGTACGTTTAAAAACCGATACTTGCCTTATTGAAAATTGTTCAAATTTCAGTGAAAAAGCCGAAACCGTTTTCGAGAAAAAGAAAGCGGTTTCGATGTAAAACTGAACACTTTCCAGAAGAATCCTTAAATCTGTTTTTGGATAAGACCGAACCGATTTCGGTGAAAAACGAACCGGTTTTCAATTTCGCCCATCCCTATTGTTCTTAAAAACATTCGAGATTTGAAAATATGAAATGAAATTAAATCTTTTCAGTTTTACTTCCCCTGATTATGCCATGTAAGCTAAACGAAACTGCGAAGATCAGAATAAATGGAATGATAGAATGATGAAAGTGGCATAAACGAGCGAATCTCAAGAAAACCCACTCACACGGTCCACTACAAGTTTTTGTCCACCATAAAGTTCACTTGGCCTGAGTTGAGATTCAACCAGGGAACCCACGCATCAGAGATAAATGTTCTAGAACTGCAGCCCCTTACAGAGATCGATAATCAAATAATAACTAATAAGATGTACTTGAGGCTTCCTTTAAACAAACTACACATACAGGCAGCTAGTTTACTTCGATCTTTGTACCAAAAAAAGTAAAGTGAAATTAGTTCCACTCCCATGGTTATGTCCTTTAGGCTAAAGGAGACGGATGATTACTAAAAGTAAAAAATGAAATTATATTTTTGTACTTTTCCATCGGGGATCGAATCTGAAACCACTGCACCAAAGGCAAACAAACTAGCCATTAGACCAGTGGGAGGTCTTGTCTCTTCGTCCTTCAGCGGCGAAGTGTAAAAAGATCGAAAAAGTGTAAAAAGCTTTTTCAGGCCAGCCATCCTAAATGGGGTTTTCTTCATTCACACCAGGCAAATGCTAGAGTGGTACCCCAGGCCGCTTCCTTCCTTCTCATTCCCCGGATAGTATGATCACCGAGGGAGGTCATCCCTCAAAACGTGACGGGGCTAACATGGCCATAAATACCGAAAGCCCAGAAACCTAAACCCTAAATCTCTTCATCCTTCAGTTCAGTTTATTTTCTCTCATTGTGAGAGGTTTTTAGTATGGATGAAGAACCTAATACATCTGCCTTAGTACTCTTCGTATTTTCTCCTTTTATTTAGGGTCCACAATAATAGGTATTGCGATGGATCAGTTTTCAGAAATCCTTCTTCCTAACAGATGGACATAAATTATCTGCCGTATCGTGTAAAGATATAATTATGCAGTTTCACAGACTATGTTGTGCAAGGGCAGACGTCGATTACAGGAACACCTAGATGTAAAACATTTTTTTCCATAAAATTCCGACAGTATTTCTTTCCTTGATATCCCTAAATATTTAAAAGTGCTTAAATAGATATTTAAAGGAGTATTTTATATCAATGTTTATATTTATTTTGGAACTTAAAATATTAACTAGACACGTTGAAAATTTTGTAGATTTTCTGAAACAGTAGTACGGTTAGCAACACTTACGTGTACAATTGAAAGAGCGTTACGCTTGGTATACTGCTCCTCACGGAAAGTGGTGCTAGGGCTGCCAACTGTACCATAATTATGATGCTCATACCATAATTTTAAGTCCTGTTGAGTGGCACACTTACGCCGTTGGTCCAAAGAGAGATCCACCGTGAAGCTTTGCAAATATACATACATTTGAACACTTTTTAAATAAGAAAATACGTGCTTAGCAGATAAATTACTGATGCAGACTAAAGATTTGATCTTAATCCTCAGATATACATTTTGTCCTTTCTAGTTCTATCAGTTTTTCTGAGAGTATAAGTGGCACGTCTTAACAATTACTTATCTACTTTTTGATGTGGAAAACACCGCATAGACAATACTACATAGACGTAGAGTCTTGTGGTACTACTCGTAGATCCCTCCGAACAAGAATTTCTGGGTGCGCCTTTTTATCTTTATGTGTGTGTTTCTGATTTATAATTTTTCCAACCTGGGAACGAAAAGTCAGCAAGATGGAAGAACGTCTCGCAGATTGTGTCTTCGCTAACGGCAGAAACAGTAAACCCAACATTAGGAAAAGGTAATTTAGTCAAGTGCCAATGTTGGGGGGCGCGGTGGCTCAGTGGTAGAGCGTTCACCTCTTGTTACAATAAAACGTTAATATTATATTACAGAAGGCAAAAAATACTATTTTTATTCTAACATTAGCACTTGCACTACAGCTGATACAAAACGAGCGAGCGAAGAACAAAAGAAAAACAAAAGAAGAACAAAACTCGGCACAAATGTTGCCATAACAAATCCAACATCCTCCCACCTTGAGTTACGTTGAGGGAACTAGTAACTCAACCACAACAAACATTATTTATTTTTTAAGTATACACAAAAGATCTAATCTGGTAGGAGGTTTCACTTTTCTACCAGTTCGAGTTGTAACAGTTTGAAGTTTTGTTTCACATTCAGTCTCTGTGTTTTTATCACTCACTCCGTCCATTTGTTCATCACTACGATACACTGCTGGTTCTTTCAACACCTGTGGTATCTCATTTGAATGAACTTCCAGGGGAAAAACTCGTTGCACTGGTCTCATCATCAATCCGGTACGTGTCTTCAACCGCACAAGTCGTACTTCACCGTCACGTCCAGGTAATATTTCAACAACTCTTGCTAAAGGCCATTCTAAACGTTTCAAGTTCTCGTTTTCTACAAGTACAACATCCCCTATTTTGATTTCACTATGGTCTCTTCTAGATTTCCAATGCTGCACCAACTGTCCCAAATATTCACTGCGAAATCTACTGCGTAACTGTTCCCTGAGTTTATGACAATATCTCAACCGTTTTTGTAGGTTAACGGATTCCAAGTTGTCGAGATCCGGTACTCCTACTTCTCTAACTTGCTGCAGAAACATAGCTGGAGTTAAAGCTAATAAATCCGAACTATCATCAGAAACATAAGTTAACGGCCGACCATTCATGACAGCTTCACAGTCACACAACACTGTAATGAATTCTTCATAATTTAGAGAAGCCTTCCCAAGTATTCTCCTTAACAGTCCTTTCATTAATCGAATTAAACGCTCCCACCATCCACCCCACCAAGCAGCACTGGGTGGATTGAATTTCCACTTGATGCGTTTCACACCTGCAAAAGACGTTATACATTCCCAATCCAGTCTGCTCAATAAATTTTCTGTGCCAACAAAATTCGTGCGATTGTCACTGTAAATGACCGAAGGACGGCCTCGACGGGCTATAAATCTTCTAAGGGCTTGAAGAAAGTCACTCGTTGATAATCCGGAAACAAGCTCCAAATGCACTGCTCTATATACTGCACAGGTAAATATACAAATCCAAGCTTTTCCTCCATCTCGTAGTCTAACTGGTCCGGTAAAGTCCACTCCCGTTACTTCAAACACTGCTGCATCTCTGATTCTATCTTCGGGTAGGGCTGCAGGGATTGGTTCCAACTTCTTGGCAGTATATCGTTTACATATGACACATTGCTTTATTATAGATCGAATAGTTTTTCTTCCTTTGAGTATCCAAAACTGTTCCCTAAGAAGACTCAACAAACCTTGAACACCAACGTGACAAGCTTCCACATGTTTATCGTACACTAACATTTTTACTACTGGATGTGTGCTTGGCAACACAACTGGATAACGGAAGGTTTCAACATCTGAAAGTTCTGTAATTTTGGTTTTTATTCTGATGAGTTTGTCATTGTCTTCGAACGGACACAAAGATTTCAAATTCTTGTCGCCAACACCCTCAAAGGAATCTGTTTGAACAAGTCTAATAACAGTCTTCTCTGCTGATAACAATTCTTCAACAGACAATTCGTTGCTTCTTCTTTGCTTAGAACGACAATTATGAATAAATCTTTTCATCCAACCTATTATGCGAACTAATTTTTCGTACTTCGAAGGGTACCGATAATACCAGTCACTGTCCTCCTTTCCAACATTAAGCATAGCTGATGAGACCGTCTTTTTCTTTTCCTGCGTAATGATTTCTTCTTTGTACTCATACTTCTGTTCTGGCCATTCCTCCTTGGGTCGTCGCAGCCACGAAGGACCTTCCCACCATTTTGACTCAAGCAGTTGTTCTGAAGTACATCCTCTCGATGGTAAATCCGCCGGATTCATGGTTCCTGGTACGTAATGCCAAGTTTCCTTTTCACTTAATTTTCGGATTTCTTGCACTCGATTCCAAACAAAAGTATTCCATTGCTCATCTCGTTTAATCCATGCAAGAACTGTTGTAGAATCTGTCCAATAATAAATCTGTATACCTTCAAGATTCAAGGCCTCAATCACAGAAGTAGCTAGTCTCCCACCAATAGTAGCTGCCAATAATTCTAATCTTGCTATGGTTGATTTCTTTATAGGAGCAACTCTTGTCTTGGCTTGTACTAACTGCACATTAATGTTTTCTCTTGTAACAGTTCTAAGAAAAACTGCCGTAGCATAGGCTCTTTCACTTGCATCACAGAACACATGTAGACTACAATTTTCTGAATCTCCTTGGATACATCTAG
>NW_027657933.1:0-16852 GCF_964235325.1 Thermobia domestica
CCCCAGTCGGGATTTGAACCTAAGCCATACAAGTAAGAGTCCCTTACACTAACCATACATCTACTATGTTATGTTTACTAAAAATATTTTCCATGCAGCAAAATGCCATTTCACACTGAAACATTAACAACATAAGAACAAAGATTTCAAGAAAATTTGCCAAAGCTTATGTATTAAAAATATCCCGGTATTCGCCCAGTGATACTGCAAAATCACTAGTCAGGATGCCTCGTATCGAAATTTGAACCGGGAGATTCTCAATTACGAAGCGTCAACACTAACCAGTAACCTATGTTCGCTCAGTAAATGTCATCAAATTACTTTTCTGTAATTATTTTTCAAAAATGTTTATTATTTTCATGAAGCAAAGAGTGCATCTTCTACTTGGGTTGAGAACTATATCTACTATACTTCTAACAGTCAACTAATAGTTGATGTTCATTATTTCTATCGACTTTCTACGTCTACTAAGTTATTTCAATTTTTTATGAGTTTTCCCTTCCGGTTATGACAATGATTAGAAATGAAGGCTCCTCTTCCTATACAAATCTTGATCATTGTAACATTTTTTAGTCAGAATTCTGAATTACTGAAAATATTTAAATTAGTTAGAATGAAGAGGATAATACTAAGAAACATGGTTAGAAAAAAAGAAACATTGTTTAACGAATTGATAAAATCAAGCTTTTTCAAAACATAAAAAAATACTGTATGGTATGAGATGATCATGGAAAAAGTAAAAATAGTCATCGAGGACACACTAACCAACTACTGTACGCAGATAAGTCAAGGTTCGTTAACTTGGTAGACGTATATGAAGAAACCACTAACAGAAAATAGCTGATAGCTTTACGCCTAATCATCTCAGCGACCTCGAAACTATGAACTCTACATTAACATCGGTTGTCGTTTTCGATCATTTTATATGTTACTTCCTTCCATTGTCCCAAGGTATGCAAGGTGTCTTACCCCTTATCCCAATGCATGAAAAGCAAATAATATTTTCGCAAACAGCCAGGGACAGGGAAGAACAGAACGCACACAGCTCGCTGTATAGCTTTAGGGCAAATACCTAAAGGCATAAGCAATAGGCCACTTCACCAAGAGCAATGTTGCCAAACTTAAGACAAAGTAAGCCCACGCGCAGCCTGTCTCTTCGCGTGATATTACCTTCGACACAAAATCACTGACCCTTCCAACAACATAACATTGTTGCGCTCTCAGAGTCAGGTTTTAATTGCATTTGTGTTAAAGAAATGAATTGAAATCATTCAGTTTTACGTCCCACGGTTATGCCGGTTAGACTAAAGGAGACGGTGATGATGAGTAATGAATGAAATGAAGAGAGTGGAAGGAAATGGGAGAACCCCGAGGAAACCCACCCACATGGTTTTCGTCCGCCACAAAGTTCAATTAGCGGGGGCTGGGATCGAACCCGAGGCCCCAAGCACTAGAAAACTCCTGCATCTTATCTATACAGGATTATGCGCGATCAACATAACTGTTATATTTTTCATTCTCTGTTGCAAGAAAATAACGCAAAATTACTTAACGGTCTGGTAGTTTTAGTTAGAACGATCCGTCAAGTGGAGGTGAGGTAAGTTCTCAAACATTTAAATATACGACGTCTTATATATTGTAGGTGCACTACGCAAACAGTTACTAGAGAACAAACCCTGAAGTAGGACTGGTATCAAAACGAGACAATATGAGACTATTTACAGTATTACCTAGTCTCCTTTCAACCGACAAATAGCGGTCTCAGTCTCGTCTCGATAATTTCGAAATAAATTGTGTGAAATTATTCCACACTAAATTCAACAGTAGATATAATAAAATATACCTTCAATAGTTCTCCCTATTGCTTCAGAATATATAATGGGTGCACCATTTTCTACTAGATAAAGTATGAATTAGCAATACATATACAACATTCAAAAATACATATTTCTGTTTCCATTAAATATACTCATTGTTTCTTAAATTATTTATTTACTAATTGAAATACCCGGTATTCCACGAGAAGAATAGGTTTATATTTCAAAGATATATTTGAGATTAGTTTTCCCAGTAGAATACATATTTGAATCGGAATGAAATAGTACGAATCCATCTCCAGCATTAGCAAAAGAATCAAATTTCCGCTAACGAAGAATAAAAACATGGGCTTTTATGGTATCGGGTCGGGAGTGACATTATTTACTTCAGCGACCCCGAAAACTATTGAATAAACACTCATATCTTTCAATTAGGAATTTTTAGGACCTCAAAAGCTATGGATTTAATACTCGTATTCATATCATTCAGTTTCGATTATTTTTACATGTCCCTGTGTCTCCCATGATAGAGCTAGAGGTGATACGGGTTTCGATTCCCGGCAGGAGTCGTGTGATTCGGGTTCCACGTTAAGTCGTAGATGCACACCTCGTATAGAGTCACAGCTGAAAGACACGCTGAACTCTATATCACCTCACCTCGTGAGATACTCTATTTTTGCATAATTTCTAAACCACTTTTCTTTCTTTGAATCTCCTCCTTCCTCTTAGGACACGCATAGGTTCAAACCGAAACTTTCTTCACGGTTTTGGGACACAAGGCTACTGTACCATAGGCGTACAACCCTTATGAGACTACGGTAGTGAGTTGCGCAGTTTGAGTAGCACGCACGAATAAACCACGCTTACATTTATTATATATAATAAATAAAATCTCATATTAGGACTAACGTCGCACACCAAACTTTTAACAATGCGACTTTTTAAATTATGTTCTTCTTCTTCTTCTTCTTCTTCCTCTTCCTCTTCTTTATTATTATTATTATTATTATTATTATTATTATTATTATTATTATTATTATTATTGTTATTATTATTGTAAAAGCTATATGAAGCAATTATCTCGGCCAATTTCGTTAATACACACCATTCAGCAACCGGTAGTTGTAGAAATCAGGCTTTTGCAACAGCAATTGTTAGCTCAATCGGTAGAGCGCAGACTCTTGGATTCAAGGGTTGTGAGTTCGAATCTAGTCTAAGTCAAAAGATTTTATCTGATACAATTCTTGAGATGGAAATGTTTATCTCTTCACCTTTATCTCGTAATTCTGAATAGAGATGTTTGGGTGTGAAAGAAAAAGTATACTAGGATATAAGAAAAGAAAGATAAATTACTTGATACCTCCTGCAATTTTTAACTATATTTTCACCTATCTAGGACGTTTCTCAAAAGTTCAGACTTCTAGACCTCCTTTTCGCTCTCTTACATGTCCTTGAACTAGTTTCTACAATTACTTAGTGACTCAAATATACATATATTACAGATGTCTTATCTCTTTCTCTTCTCTCTACATCATGTCTGAAGATGAATATTTTGACAATAGATTACAGACACGATTTTACAAAATAATACGATCTGCGATATCAGTGATACATATCGTGGTGTTTAATTTAACATATAAAACAATAAATAGGAAAACTGAGAATACGAATCTTTTCGTGCACTGATGCTTCAAATCTGTGTCTTTACTCCCTATACCTATGTTAATTCCCTAGTCAAAATAAAAACTCTTCAAAATTAATCAAAACTTCTTATACAACCACCCCTTCCTTGGAGTACTGCGCGGTTACATACCCGTCACTGCGATGTAAAGGCACTTCTGGCGACGAGGATACTACTCCACTAAACGAAGCGAAATAATCTGGATGTTTTACTTTTTATACTAACCAGAGAATGGACCATTTTAGCTAGCTGAGTATTTTTGTGTTATATAAATAAACAAAGGAATAAATTAATACTAGCAATAAAAAGGGAAAAAGGACCATTTTAACTTGCTCAGAATTTTTGTATCTTTTGTGCAACTCCAATAAACAAAGGGTTAGATTACAGTGACCGATTCATTTTTTTTTACCAAGCAGAAAAAGTGAAGAATTAAATTGTGTTGGCAAGGACCATTTAACTAGCTCAGCATTTATGTACCTTTTGTACTACTGCAATAAACGAAAGAATAAATTTGAGTGGGTTATTTAATTTTGTAACAAACAGAAAAAGCGACGGAAGACATTGTAACTGACTCAGAATTTACACGTTTTTGTACTATTTAATCAAAAACGAAGGGATATTTTGCACTAAGAACAAAAGTAAAGAAATGAAATTCTAACCAAATTGAAAATCGTTTAGCTCAGCATGATATACATTTTTGTGCTCCTCAAAGAAAGGAAACTACATTTGTGTGGCTTAAGTGAAGAAGGACCATTTTAAGTAGCTCAGTACTTCATATCTTTTGTATTATTTAATCAAACGAAGAAATAAATTTGTGTGAACTATTCAGTTGAGCACCAACCAAAAAAAGAGAAGAAATGCCATTACAACTAACTGAACGAAGGAACAAATTTGTACCAACCAGAAAAAGGGTAGAAAGACCATTTTATTTAGCTCAAATAAACAAAGGAATAATGTGAATGGCTTATTTATTTTTACACCAACGAGGAAAAAAGCGAACACGGGTCATTTCAACTAGCTCCGTATTTTGTATCTTTTTCTACCATTCAAATTTACACCAACCCGAGATAAATTTCAGTGGGCTATTTAATTTTGTACCAACCAGAAAAAGGACCAGTTTAACTAGCTCAGAAAGTTTGTACCATTTAGGGGTATGCAAACAAACGAAGGAATAAATTTGAGTAGCCTATCTTTTGTGTCAATCAGAAAAAGGATCATTGTGAAGTTTTGCATCCCAATTTTTGTCCATATTACTATGTTTGTGCACTTTTTGTATACCATTTAAAATAAACGAAGAAGATCCATTAAGTAATGGTATTACTTTTTTATATTCTATTCTTTTGTACCAATGAAAAAAATATTTCGTTGAAATAAGCAACATATTATTGTGATACTTATACCTTTGTTTATTTATATAGTAGAGAAATACTTAGCTAGTTAAAGTGGTCTTTTCTCTGGTTAGTATAAAAGGTAGAACACCCAAATTTATTATTTCGTTTAGTGGAGTAGTACAAAGATACGTAAATTCTGAGCTAATTAAATTGACATTTTACGCTTTTTCCGGTTACTACTAATTTATTCCATTGTTTATTTAAATAGTGCAAAATGATATAAAATACTCAGCTAGTTAAAATGGTCCTTCTTCGTGTTTTTTTGCTTGTTACAAATTTATTATTTTGTTTACTGCAGTAGTACTAAAGGTACATAAATTCTGAGCTAGTTCAAATGGTCGTCTTTCGCTTTCTCTGGTTAGTACAAATCTAGTCGTTTGTTTATTTAATAGTAAAAAATGGTATAAAATACTCAGCTAGTTAAAATAGTTCTTCCTCGTTTTATGGTTGTTAAAAATGAAATAACTCATTCAAATCTACTCTTTCGTTTAGGCAGTAGTACTAAAGATATATAAATTCTGAGGTAGTTAAAATGGACCTTTCAGGCTTTCTCTGGTTAGTACTAATTTATTCCTTTGCTTGTTTAAATATTACAAAATGGCTTAAAATACTCAGCTAGTTAAAATGGTCCTTGTTATGGTTTTTCTGGTTGGTAAAAAACTAAATACTCCACTCAAATTTATTCCTTCGTTTATTTGAGTAGTACAAACTAATATAAAATTTTGACTTAGTTCAAATGATCCTTCGCTTTTTCTGTTTAGTTCTGTTTTCTTCGTTGGTACAAAATTGAATTGCCCACTCAAATGTATCCCTTCGTTTGTTTAAATAGTAAGGATGGTATAAAAATCTCTGCTAGTTAAAATGGCATATCTTTGCCTTTTCTGCTTACATAAATTTATTTTTTCATTTATTTGAATAGTCTAAAAAGCTATAAAACAGAGAACTACTTAAAGTGGCCTTTCTTGGCTTTTTTCTCGTTAATACAAAAGTAAACAGGTCACTCAAATTTTTTCCTTCTTCGGTTTTTTTCAGATTGGTACAAAATTGAATAGGTCACACAAATTTATACGTCGCTCCGTTTACGAGATATTTACGTTTAAATATTTGACCTCTGACCTCAATAGTCAGTACTCTTTGGACATGTTGTAGTTGATGTACTATTACTAAATATGGAAACAGCACCTCAATATGTTGCTTCGTTTACGAGTTATTTACGTTTAAATACTTAGCCTTTGACCTCGATGGTCAGTACTTTTGGAACATTTAGTAGTTGATGACCTATTACTAAATATCGAAACATCTTCTCAATACGTGGCTCCGTTTAAGAGTTATTCGTGTTTTAATATTTGACCTTTGATCTCAATGGTCAGCACTTCAGGAGCACGTAGTAGTTCATGATCTACTATTAAATGTGGAAACAGCACCTCAATATGTTGCTTCGTTTACGTTTAAATATTTGACCTTTGACCTCGATGGTCAGTACTTTTGGAACTATTACTAAATATGGAAACAGCACCTCAAAATGTTGCTTAGTTTACGCGTTTTTTACGTTTAAACATTTGATCTTTGAACTCGATTATCAGGACTTTTGGAACATGTAGTAGATGATGACCTATTACTAAATGTGGAATCACTGCTTCAATACGTTGCTCCGTTTTAAAGTTATTCGGGTTTAAATATTTGACTTTTGAGCGCAATAGCCAGTACTTTTGAGACATCTAGTAGTTGATGCTTGTGTAATTTTTGCTATTATATATAGTGGTTGCTAAAACTGAACGAATACATTCCTGCTATTGGTTCATAATCTCTGCTGTATTAAATAGGGGTTGTAGTTTGTATTATATTAAATAGGGCTTAAAATATATGCCATACTCTTTTACATAGGGGGTTGAGAAAATAGGTGTTCGTAGTTTCTGTGAAATTTCTACTACGTGAAGATAGGGGTTCAAAAAACGGTCATAAAAGAAAAGAGTGTACCCCTAAAAATGTGTTGCAATGCCCCACACTTTATGTGATGGCATTCCAAACGCTGATCGTTTATTTATTCAGTATTATGATGTTGTTGTACTTATTCATTCAATTGATTATACAATAATTTGTGTACGTGACCTAGGCTGGAGAAAAGATGGAATTTCGCTAAATGCGCTTCCTAGAAGTTGATAACGGATCTTGAATGATTATTAGTCGTTTGTCAGCTGTCGTAATCGAACAAGCATATAACCTTGAATTATTGCATAAAAGTTCTGCTTGTAGTAAGAACTGTAGAAATCATGAGCTTTTAAAAAATTAGATCCCCAAAAGGGGATAAAGGTCTTGAATCTCTCTCTCTCTCTCTCTATATATATATATATATATATATATATATAGATATATATATATATATATATAGATATATATATATTACATATATATATATATAATATATAGATATGTATAGATATATATATATATATTAGGGTGTATTGAATTTCCACTTTTTTAAAAATTCAGCTTACCTTTAGTGATATTTTTTATGAAATGGGCTTCATATAACGTGTAAAAAATGCAAGTCGATTGGTCAGTATCTTTAGGTGCCACCAACGGCCGAAAATTTTAAATTTTGTTAAAAACTAAATGTTATTTTAAAAGTGTAAAATATTTACTTTTAGGAAATATGGTTATCCTATGTGGTTTTGTTTCTGTAAAATTCTATATTTTAAGTAAAAAAATCAACTTTACTCAAGTCATTCACATGCCACCAGTGCCTTAATGTATGGTCAAATGTTTCCCTACTTTCTTCATTACTTAAAAATTATTTGCATTGCTTGTGGTGCATCTCGATCGTTAATTAGTTAAGAAAGGTTTTGTTTTACATCTGCAGCTCTTTGCTTATTGACAAACATTAATGATGAAAATAACCCAGAATTCGCCACGAGGAGGTGGCTGCAGTTCGAGTTCTGTTCACCCGTCCACCCGTATATACCAATGTTGCATATAGTACAATTTTTACTTCATATTGTTTTTTGTATTAAATTCTGGTATGTTTTTTTCTTGATTGTAGTGTTGCTAGGACAAATCTATGTCGTACTTCTTGCCCACATACCGGTGATGCCGCTTCTGTCACCAACTTCACCATTCTCTCTACAGTGCGAGTGTGACAGGGTAAGGATTTATTAGATTCATCAGCCATTGGAGCCGTCTTTACATTTTCTCTTAGCGTCTGCAGGCTCAAGTGTTTTGTCAGTGGTGGCTCCGTCAGCGTGCATGTTGACCAATTAATCATATGAACATAGTTTGTCGCTTCTAAGTTGATTACAGGGACGACGAATTCTCGTACCAGAACATGATCGTCGTTTGTCTTGCTTTTAGGAGTCGCCTCACAAGTAAACCTTACGCTTGGGTGAATCGAGTTGCTGGCTGAGATACATATGAGAAAGTAGTACTAAATGTGGTCAGTATTTCAGTGAAGTTGTAGGTGCGAAGCTCCAGGGGTTTAGGAGATACAGCTACCAGAACATCACATGGAAGTAGAGAATAGTCTTCATACAGTTGGAGGTAAAAGCTCTGTAAGACCTCTTGTAATGTGTTAATGATAATAATTAAATAAAAAGCAGGTGAGTTGCCTTGATGGCGGCCATGTTCATATTCGCCATTTTGAATAAGACAAAAGTTTTACACAAAACGCATAACAGCGACACATTATTAATAGCAAATTTTACCATAAATCCAACGGTGTAACCATTTTTGCTTTATCACAAAATTAAATGGGAATAGAGTAATGCAATAGATGACTTCGGGCTAGAAGTTAATCAGAAATACAATGGTGGCGTTACAATGTTAGCTGTTTAATTCTGTATTTGTACGCCATTTCGTTGTTTTTCTTGTATCCTGTTCACATCTATTTCTCGCTCGCTATTTAAAACTTCTGTCTGATTCAAAATTGCGGATTTGAACATGGCCGCCACCAAGGCAACTCTTACCATAGACCTAATATTTATCCACCTGCCTTTTATTTAGTTATTATCATAAACACAAAATTTACAAGATGGGGTAAAGGACTAATACATATGCTGCAACAATATTTAATTTCCCTGTAACTTTTTACGAATTGCGCGTAAATCAAAATTAACGTCACCATTGTTCTTCTGATTAAATTTGCGCCTAAATCATGTATCACATGACCCTATTCCTATTTTGAAAACTTAACCTTAATTCAAAATGGCGGATTTCAAGATGGCCGCAGTCAGGTATACCCTTACTATATGACTTCCCCCTAGTCCTAATATGTACCCATATATTTGTTATTCACCTTTTCTCGTTACAAGAGGTCTTACAGAACTTCTACCTCCAACTGTATGAAGACTATTCTCTACTTCCATGTGATGTTCCAGTAGCTGTATCTCCTTAACCCCTGGAGCTTCGCACCTACAGCTTCACTGAAATACTGGCCAGCCAGCAACTCGATTCACCCAAACGTAAGGTTTACTTGTCAGAAAGCAGCACGGCAACATCGCAGAAGCACTTACACCTACGAAATGACTGCATGGTTGCGAAGATGTGGAATGAAGATGTTTGTTGGTCAAGAGAAAACGCGAACTATGACGGATATCATATCCACGGCAGTGTCTCTGTCTGAGTAACATTCGAGCAGTGCGTTGTTTTCCTGAAGGCGGACACTTCTTGTCAGCATGCCACGCTCTGGTATTTCACGGAATCTCGCAACACTCGAAGTTGTGAGGCATAGTATATCCTGGTAAATGAGGAAATCTTTTCCTGGAAGGCAAACACCCCCACAGACTTCTTTTGATGGTGGTACGACGGCACACTGTCATTGGTTTAACTAAATTTTCCCTGCTTATCTTCACTCCCACCAAGCGAAGGCCGGGATGGTACCTTCTAGAAGGTCAGGACCAGTTCCTTTCAAGATCTTAACCTGCCTAAAAGATCGATGTGACCCCGGACTTGGAGATCCGAACTGCATAAATAAATAAAGGAAGAGCGGAAAAAAGAAATAGTAATCGAATACATCACTCTAATAACTCAAACAAAATTACGATCATTGCCGCACCAATTGCTACAATAATAACCTAATGTTATAAGATTTTTACAAAGGTAAAAATGTAAACCTTGGAATATCATAACAAAATAACACATTTAGTACTGTAACACTAACAAAAGCTTGTGAAAAAATATTTATTTATGTATTTATTCAAGGGAATTATTCAAGGAAGGATTCGGACCCCCAACTCCGTGGTCACATCGGTCTTTTAGATGGGCATAGGATTTGGAAAGGAACTTGCCCTGGCCTTCTACAAGATACCATCCCGACCTTCGCCTGGTGGAAGCGAAGAAAACCCAGGAAAACCTAGTCAAACCAATGATAGCGTGCCGACGTACCACCACCAAAGGAAGTCCGTGTTCAACTCTGGGCGGCCAAAGCGATGATCACATTTATTTGGAATCAGCATAGGGTATTACTATTTGCTTTCCAGGCAAAGAGTACCACAATTACCAGGATATACTATGGCTCACTGCTCCGTGCGTTGCGAGATTCCGTGAAATACCAGAGCATGATAAGCTGACAAGAATTGTCAGGCTTCAGGAAAACAACGTACTCGCTCACTGCTCGAATGTATCCCAGACAGAGGCACGACCTTGGATATGGTAACGGTAATAGTTCGCGTTTTCTCTTGACCGACAACCATCTTCATTCCACATCTTCCCAACCATGCAGTCAGTTCCTAGGGGTAAGTACTTCTGCGATGTTGCCATGCTGCTTTCTGAGGTGCAGTAATGGATTTTGAACCACTACACCTTATTTCACGTTCGGATCTATAACTAGTGCTCCAAACGGGAAGGTTGTCGGGTCGGGTCAGTCGGGTCAGCTCGAGTTGGATTGTCGGGTCAGGCTACTCGGGTCGGGTTGTCGGGTCAGCTCGGGTTTGGGTTGTCGGCTCGGGTCAGTCGGGTCAGTTCACTTTGGTCAACTGAGTTTAGGTTGAGCTTAAACTCGGCTGGAGTCGAAAGCTGCTGTTTTTCACTAGCTGCCTAATTAAAAATAGCAATTTTCAATTGATTTTATAGAAGCCATATATCTACTTTGAACATGCAGCTAGTGTTTTTATGGTAAATGCTTATTTTTGTACTTGTGTGTACTTTAATTTGTAAATGTGGAAAATTGATTTTACCAACGACTGTAATATTAATATCTACGCCAACATGGAGTCTGGATTTAGAACAAACCTAGAAGTCGTTTAAGCAAGGCCAAAAGAAAGATTGGATATGGACGACCAAACCCAAGCAGGGCTGCGGTGGCTCAGTGATAGAGAATTCATCTTTGGTGCATGGTGTCCATGGTTCGATCCGAGCTTGTGGTGGAGAAACGCCGTGTACTGGGTTTTCTCAGGGTTCTCCTGTTTCCTCTCACTTTCTTCATTCCACCATTTCATTCATTTCTCATGGTCACCGTTTCCTTAACCTCGGTGCAGAATCGAGGGACCTTAAACTGAATATTTCATTTTATTTCACTAAGCCCAAAAACATCGATACAAGAACAAGATAAAGATTGGATATGCAAGACGAATTGCATAGTAATCTTGCTATTGGCCTTGTTTTAGTGATCACGAAGTAGCGATGAGCATATTTTCTTGCTTTCCGTATAGTATGAAAGACCGTAATCAAAATCACACTTGGTCTTCATTTGTACCGATGAAGCGAGCATTCTTGGCTCTTGTATAGCATGAAAGTCCACCAAGACTACGAAATGCAGGACCAAGACGACTGCAAGACAAAGAATAAGACGCAGTATTGATGACCAAGACACAGGGAGCGAATTGTCTGAATTTCATTTGTTGCTGAAAGTGATGAAATAAAATTAGTACTTTATAATTAAATATCGTACTGTATTTTTAAATTTTAAATTACAAAATTCATATTATGTATCTTCTTACGTGCAACTATATATACTGTAAAATACGTTTTAATTACCGAGAAAGAAAAATCAAAGTGGCACGAGTCCTGAATCATAAGAGCCTATTCTGGAATGAAAGTTGAAGGGTTGGAAAAAATCACAGTTGTTCTCCTGTTTCCTCAACCCTTATCATTGTAGTTAAATGATTTCCTTTTGTCTCCGCCAAGAGACTCTTGCTCCTGCCTTCCGAGAAGACCCCCTGCCGTCCAAGCAGGTGAGAACACTGACCTTGAATAAAAAAAATCGTCACATAGAACTAAAGCAAGAAAAAAATAAATTTCTCCCACGTCGGACATTGGTATCAGTTATAAAAAGAAATAACCAAATCTCAAAAGTTCCAAATATTCATTAAGATGCATATTCAAATCCCCCGCTTGATCTAGCTAATGGTTAACGTGTAAGACTTCGGTACACGTGGTCCGGGTTTAATTCCCAATGGGCGTGCATTTTGGCGTTCACACAGTGTCGTGAGCATAGTGCTCTCAAACGGATCGGGTTGACCCGACCAGACTCGACCCGACTCCGATCGGGTCAGATCGGGTCGGGCCAGTCGGGTCAGGCTACTCTGGTAGGGTTAGTCGGGTCAGCTCGGGTCAGGTTGTTGGGTCGGGTTATTCGGGTCGGGTCAATCAGGTCGGATCACGGTTCGGGTCAGTCTGGTCGGGTCGGGTCAGTCATTTCGGGTCACGGTTCGGGTCGGGTCGGTCTTCAACCCGACTCGATCAGACCCGTTGAGAGCACTATCTATAACAAAATAACGTGTATAGTTACGAACTGTACATAACCATACGATCTACATAGGTACGCACGATTACACATGTAAAACGTCATCGCCCTACGATGTGTGGAAGTGGATCTGGGTAAATGTTTCTTACGCAAATCTAGTTAGAGGGCAAATTTCAAAGAAAACTCACATGTGCAAATTACTCAGAATCTACTGATTTGCTACCCCATTTCATATAGATAAAAATGTTTGAAAGTACTTGTAGAATATTCGCATGCAAGGAAAGCATCGAAATACCAGTCACCCTGTATATGATGAAGACAATATGTTTGATATTGTCTGATTAAGGCAATATGTCTAATAATATGTCTGATGAAAACATATGTCTAATAGTACGTATATATGATGAAGGCAATATTCCCAATAATATGTATGGTGAAAGCGATGTTTAATATTGTGTCTGATTAAGGCAATATGTCTGATAAAAACGATATGTCCAATTATATGTATAATGAAGGCAATATTTCCTATGATATATTTGATATTGTGTCTGATTAAGGCAATGTGTCTAATAATATATCTGATGAAAGCAATGCGTCTGATAACATATCTGAATGAATACACTATATATGATGAAGGCAATGGTATATTATCAAAACTGTAACCCAGATTGTCAATAATAAGTGTTTGCTTTGGACAAGCTTCCTTTTTAACTGACAAATCATTTATATGTAATAATCATGGACATACTTATATTCTACTTGACTTTCTTAACAATATTGCTGTTAAGATTGGCCTCATTAGAATGTTTATTTGATAGCGTTTCTGCGTAAAATATTCTTAAGAGCACCATGTTAGGCACTATGAAGGTAAGAAAATTACATATCCAAAATACTGTTGAGAATAAAGGGTCATCTGGAATTCTGTGTTTCTTCTCTGTCATCCAAAGGAGACTACCACCAGTTATGTATCCTGCAGTCTGTAAATGATAGAGTGGAAAAATAAAAATTTAAATAAGTTATGTAAAATGTTAAAATGCACATTTGTCAAAAACAAAAGACGTACTAAGTAAAATATCACAAATTATTTTGTTGGTTGATTGCGTTACTGAGTATACTTGTAAGATAAACCGAAAGTATGAAATGATTCAAACTAACGTTTGATGCGTGGAAATGTATCATGTAATAAATACATTTTACTGATGTAAACAACGAGATTTTCTTCTTTTAATTTTGACTACTGACTTAGGTGAACATACGTTTATTTCAACTTACTATGCTGAATTAAATAAGTTTGCTAGATGCCCAATTAGAAAGAAATGTCCCGTTCTTTTCTTTTTTAAAAAATCCTTTGTTACTTTCAATTTTAAATCTACTTTTTTCCTTATTACAAAAGTGAAATGCAAAGTAATATAGCATTGAAACTATTTCTATCTTTAAAGATATTTGTGATTCTCTAGTCAAAATTTATAATCCATAATAAAAATGATGGGGAAATTACTGAATTCATCAGTCGAAATTTCGCTACTTTGCCAGAACACACTCAATGTAATTAAGTATGGCTAAATCTGCATAGTATAATTAATCGAGGGAAAATCTTAAGTACAAGCCCTTGTACTGAAAATATAATATCGAATTACGAAATTAAATTGTAAGTTGCATGTTATTATTATTACATTGAAGTTTCATATGGTTAGCAAAAGCAGTTGTTTTGATGCCTGCTGAAGCATTTTGGATCTGATCGATTCTTGAAAGGGTGAACATTGGAGGAATGGGAAATGTTGGGAGTGAGGTCATTTGATAAACAAATGAAGTAGCTAGTGAAATGAAAGAAGTCGGTCAAGAATACCAGCAACAATAAATAAGATGTTAATGCTGCCCAGTTGATTGGATTGCTAAAACTCTCTCATACTCGTTTCTTAAATTTTAGAAGCATGAGTTCTATTCATAGTTGAGAATGAGACTAAATTAAGTGGCTATCAGTAGTGAAGGGTAGACGATAAGATCTTTATATAGCTTTAAGGGATCAATTGGCAAATAATATGTTAAATTTAGATAAGAGATGAAAATATGAAAAATACCAGTAAACTTTTGCCTCGTACCCTATAAATAGTCTTAGCCAAAGAACAACAGCGAATAACACCGATTCATAATATATTTGTTTCATGTATGTACTATAACATATGTTAGACTAACCAACTTTATAACTTGGTTAATCTGACTTCTATATGTGGTATAGAAATGATGATGTATTATTCTCTTATGGTGTGGGCATGAAAGCATTCCAGGTAGAAGTAATTAGTATAAAGCTGGTTTTGGTCTCACTTGATGCAGAATCCATCCAAGATTGACACATTAAAAGCCCACCGCTTTCCAAGTTGGAATAATGTATACAGGGTGGTCCAAAGTTGCTGAAATTACAATATGAAGATCATAAAATAATATGGTACAATAACGTTATGTAGTAAAAATTATGACTCACATGAGGACTTTAATCCCTTCAAAGTGGAAGACCACAATTTTACACAAGTATATTTTTTTCTATGCTCTTTAAGTTTCTTTAAAGTTGCGTCCATGCGCATATACAGGGTAATACTAAAATATATCATTGTTGTTTGAATGGAAAGAAGCAACGAGGAGTCACAAGTGAAAATTAACGATATTGTCCATTAACATACACTAATAACTCGAATGCTGCTACATCCATACTATCATGAATAATTGAGCGAAGCTAATGGCTTGTTTTCAAGGAGAATTTTGCAATAAATTAATAGATATAGATGATTGATTGATTGATAGATATATAGGGTGTTTCAAAACAACACCGACAACGTTTGGGAAGTAATTCCTGACACCACGATTAGACAAAAAGTATAGACCAACTTGGGTGCACAAATGCTTCCTTTCGGAGTTATAGGCTGCCGAAATCATGAAAAATACAACCTTAAATATCCATAGCACAAAAACTATGGGACCTACCGTAGTGGGGACAAGACTTCACTTACGAACTAATATATGCTCTATCCAAATATCTATGTTTCATAATCCTGATGCCACATTTTTTTAGAGGTAGTTGGTGAATACTTCAAATTATATGTCCTTAGCCAAACTCCCTATATAAAAACAGTTGTGCTACTACCGCAGGATTTTATGCAGGATTGATTATGGCTGAACAAACAACGTCCTGAGCTAACGTCTAGAGAAAGTAGAATAACGAGCAATCCTATGCAGCATATACCTGGGTAGAAAGTTAATAAAGAGAAAGACGAAGCATTTATTTTTTGCGTGACTGGCTGAAAAATAAATCAGACTGGAAATTTATGACAGTAACAGAGCTACATGATAAAATAAAAAATCTAGCTGGGAAAAATATATTCTATGAAATGATTAAGAAAAAAACTTACAGAACTTACAGCGATCGCGGAAAGAAGTGAACGAAGAAAATACGTTGTTGACAAAACCAAACATACATCACTGGATTCCTCGTGGCTAAGTGGTTAGAACTTCGCTGCCTGTGTAGTAGGGTGGAGCGAAAAAATTTTTTTTCGAAATGCGAATTTGGATAGGGGGCAAAAGTTGCATCATATCATAATACTTTACCATAGAAAATTTCAGCTCTCTGAAATAATTTTTAGCCGGGGCGCAAGGGGCCTTAACTTTGCGATTTTGTAAATCAATTTCCATTTACTATGTAACTATTTGGCAGATCTTCGCTGGAAGCAGACTGTAAGTTTTAGTGTAGATAGGGTGCAAAAGATGCATCCTGTATGAGTAGATAACAACAATAACTTTTAATTCACTAAAATTATTTTTAGCCGGGGCGCAATGGCCCTGAAATTTGGGAATAATTAGACGAAAAGTGATCAACTATAAGCAATTTGCTAGTTTGCCATAAAGAAGTTTTTTGCTATTTAGTAACAGTCTTTTTCTGGTATAATGAACTTGTTGGCAGTACTAAGTCACTAGTATAATAGTTTGATAGTTTGATGAGTGAAGATAAGAGGGTACAGAACGAAATCAGGGCGCGCGCTCGTGCAGGTGCTAAAGTCTTGTGCAAGTGTTTGGCAGCTTGACGATTGTTATTAGTGTGTTGTAACTGTGCTCGGGGCACGTGTCTGGTTAGCGGCCGTGTTGCTACGTTAGTGATTTGATTAGTTTTGCGCTTTTGTAGTTACTGATGGCCTTATTATCTACCACTGTATTACAGCCTAACATCTGGTGTTTTTGTTTTGTGCTATAAAGAAAAAAGATGGCAAAATCAACCAGGTAGAATATATCAAGAGCACAAGAG